>NW_015631022.1:694838-695129 GCF_001515625.1 Sinocyclocheilus rhinocerous | reverse complement strand
GCCGCAGTCATGTCATCGCCGGTGTGGAAATGCTATGATGTTTCGAGAAACAATGAAAAATTCGCTATTTGTCGTGTATGTTTTGCATGATGATATGATGAATGGATGGTTCATTTTTAACAGCAGATTCAGTGACGTTAGAGCTGATCTGCGCCTCACTGCATTCGTCTGCGGCGCATTACGGCTCCACGGGAACCGGAGCTGATCGCGGCCGATCTAGTCAGTGCTTGTGTTTATACCAGCCAGCCGCTGCACGTTTCTGAAGCGGCTCTCCGCGCTGCTTGGCTAAAA
>NW_015631022.1:662652-694607 GCF_001515625.1 Sinocyclocheilus rhinocerous | reverse complement strand
ACAAATAAATAAATGTATGGGAAACACATCCCACAGCACAACCACCTGAGCCCAACTTCGGTCTATTCATCACCTTAACTTTAACTGCGTTTGTAGCCGGCACCATAGCCAGACTGATAAACAAACACAGACCGGAAGTTAACTTCAGGCCAGGCGCGTTCGCCCGATGAAACCGTCTATATAAAGCTTGAAGCATCAGAATCCGTATCGGCCGATCACCATGACAAGAAATCGGTACTCGGTATCGGCTGCAAAAATCCTGATCGGAGCATCCCTCATTTTTAGGGGTTGATCCTCTCAAAATGTGGAAGCACTGTGACTGTGCTTTTGTAGTGCTATCAAAACATTGCTCTGCTCATTGTGTTTGGGGCAGGACTATTTGTTTGTCCAGCCAGTGGCAGGAATTATTGCAATTCTGTTTGGGAATGTAAGTAGCACATGTATCATCGCCGAAATTTTACAAGGATTTTTTGAAGATTCGATATGGCAATGGAATAGACTGATATTTTTTATGTATTTAATTTTGTTTAACCCTGCAAACCTGATATATGAAATAATAGTAAGATATTTTTAAGGGAACAGTTTATTGACCCTTTAGATAAAACATTTTTAGTCCTAAAAAAACACATGCAAACCTTTTTTTTAATCATATTTGATACATCAGGCTTTTATGGCTCATATAGTATGATATAAGAGAATATGGAGCTCATACTGAAGCAAGAATATGTAATTTTGTGCAGGTGTTGCTGTGTAGCTAAAAAAGTAAGATAAAATTCTAAACGCTTGTAATGTAAATCAATGAGATCTTTATAACAGTATAGGACTTCAGTAGGACTCCTTGCATAAAATGCATATAAATACTAGTTGTCACTGTCATAATGGCATGCAATACAATGACGATAGAGAAATAAATAAATAAATGTTTTTCAAAAGCCTGATGCGTCATATTTGATACATTTTATAAAAAAAATAATAATAAAAAAAGCAAGTGTTCATCTTGAAAAAGGACTAACAATATAATACTCTTACATTTACTTAATAAAAATCAGTAAAGATTTCACAGAAATCAGCAACGTTTTGATCATGTTGATAATTTAGAGGCCTTTGTGTCTCAAATATGATACAGTATCACTTGTCACTTGCTAGTCTCTAACTTGCTATTGTCCAAATATAATAAAAAGCTTTTTAAATGTAAGTTTTCCTGGTGTTATTTTATTCTTGCACTGATAGTGTCAGAGTGAAGGTTTGTTAGCTCAGATGCTTGTATGTGGCGCCACCTGGCGTTTTAGATGCTGTTAATAACATTCCCTTGCTATTTCCAGGATTGCCCAGTTATCAGTTTGAAGTTTTAATAGACTGAATGCATGTGTCTACATAAAATAAAGACTTATTTTTTTCTTTATATAATATTATTTTCCGCTTTTCCATAAACTCTTGTCGTCCTCTTTCAGACAACTGTCCAAGCACCTGAGCCCAACTTCAGTCTACTCATCACCTTAACTTTAACTGCGTTTGTAGCCGGCACCATAGCCAGACTGATAAACAAACACAGACCGGAAGTTAACTTCAGGCCAGGCGCGTTCGCCCGATGAAACCGTCTATATAAAGCTTGAAGCATCAGAATCCGTATCGGCCGATCACCATGACAAGAAATCGGTACTCGGTATCGGCTGCAAAAATCCTGATCGGAGCATCCCTCATTTTTAGGGGTTGATCCTCTCAAAATGTGGAAGCACTGTGACTGTGCTTTTGTAGTGCTATCAAAACATTGCTCTGCTCATTGTGTTTGGGGCAGGACTATTTGTTTGTCCAGCCAGTGGCAGGAATTATTGCAATTCTGTTTGGGAATGTAAGTAGCACATGTATCATCGCCGAAATTTTACAAGGATTTTTTGAAGATTCGATATGGCAATGGAATAGACTGATATTTTTTATGTATTTAATTTTGTTTAACCCTGCAAACCTGATATATGAAATAATAGTAAGATATTTTTAAGGGAACAGTTTATTGACCCTTTAGATAAAACATTTTTAGTCCTAAAAAAACACATGCAAACCTTTTTTTTAATCATATTTGATACATCAGGCTTTTATGGCTCATATAGTATGATATAAGAGAATATGGAGCTCATACTGAAGCAAGAATATGTAATTTTGTGCAGGTGTTGCTGTGTAGCTAAAAAAGTAAGATAAAATTCTAAACGCTTGTAATGTAAATCAATGAGATCTTTATAACAGTATAGGACTTCAGTAGGACTCCTTGCATAAAATGCATATAAATACTAGTTGTCACTGTCATAATGGCATGCAATACAATGACGATAGAGAAATAAATAAATAAATGTTTTTCAAAAGCCTGATGCGTCATATTTGATACATTTTATAAAAAAAATAATAATAAAAAAAGCAAGTGTTCATCTTGAAAAAGGACTAACAATATAATACTCTTACATTTACTTAATAAAAATCAGTAAAGATTTCACAGAAATCAGCAACGTTTTGATCATGTTGATAATTTAGAGGCCTTTGTGTCTCAAATATGATACAGTATCACTTGTCACTTGCTAGTCTCTAACTTGCTATTGTCCAAATATAATAAAAAGCTTTTTAAATGTAAGTTTTCCTGGTGTTATTTTATTCTTGCACTGATAGTGTCAGAGTGAAGGTTTGTTAGCTCAGATGCTTGTATGTGGCGCCACCTGGCGTTTTAGATGCTGTTAATAACATTCCCTTGCTATTTCCAGGATTGCCCAGTTATCAGTTTGAAGTTTTAATAGACTGAATGCATGTGTCTACATAAAATAAAGACTTATTTTTTTCTTTATATAATATTATTTTCCGCTTTTCCATAAACTCTTGTCGTCCTCTTTCAGACAACTGTCCAAGGAGCAGAACGAGCTGCAGGAGGCGCTAGAGAAGCAGTCTCTGCAGAACCAGAAGCTCAGCCAGGAGAAAGAGGAGCTGCTCTTTAAACTCGTACACCACAGAGACTCATGCTCCTCCTTCCACCTTCCTTCTGTCATACCCACACAAGTGTCTCCCAGCTGACTGCAGCATCCACCCTCATCACTGTATCCTCACCCTGCCTGGCCTCGGTGCCTTCGCAGCGGTTTTTTAAATGCCAGTTTATTATGAAGTGCTGTGTGAACATGCAGTGCTGATATGGACTTTACTCGCTGCATTTATCATTTTAACTGGCCAAACAAATATTTTTGTACATTTTGTTTGAAGAGACGTTTCTTATCAGGAATTTTTGGTTGCTTTTGAAAATAGCTGTGGATCTATGCAGTAGTTACTCATGTTAAGTCTTTTTGTTATTGTACAAGGTGTAGTAGCAGTTCTTGCCAATTTTTTATATCGGTTTTATTGTTATTTTTATTTCTTTCCAGGAAACAGCAGGTATTGTTAGCAAAAAAAACAGTTATATTTTTGCCTTAAGCCATTATTGGAGCCAGAGCACTTGGACGTGTAGCATGAATATCTGGGATCTTTTCAGATGCACTTGCACTTTTATCAGTGTTTTATTTGTTGGAGCGATAATAGGCTTTTGGTGATTACCAATATGCTTTCATCCTACACTTTGCACACACTATTTCCGTTTTTTAAATCCTTCTGCTTTTCAGTGGTAGGTAAAGTACTGAAGTCCTATTGGATAAAATCTAGTCATTTTAGCTCAGGCAAACCGTGTTGGCTCAACCAGCACACATGTATTTCAAGAAGAGACTAGTCTAGCCATCTTCTGTTTTGTCACTCTGGCAAACCCAAACTTAGAATAGAATAATCTGACAATTCTGAACAATCCCAGTATGCTCCTTAAAGTTATTGAATACTTTAAAGGAATAGTTCACTCAGAAATTAAGAGAAATGTGTAGAAATTTTAGCATCGCATCACTTGCTTACCAGTGGATCCTCTGCAGTGAATGGGTGCCATCAGATTAAGAGTCCAAACAGCTGATAAAAACACTGACACTGTTTGCCTGAGCTAAAATGACTAGATTTTATCCAATAGGACCCCAGTACTTTACCTACCACTGAAAAGCAGAAGGATTAAAAAAACAATCCACAAGTAATCCACACCACTCCAGTCCATTAGTTAACGTCTTGTGAAATTAAAATGTGTTTAAAATAAACAAAAATCCATCAAGGCATTTTAACTTTAAACTTGGAGGAAACACTATTATGCATTATCAACTTATATTTTGGCTGAAAGCAACAGTTTATTATTGTGATGTTTTTATCAGCTGTTTGGACTCTCATTCTGACGGCACCCATTCACTGCAGAGCAATGCAAGTGATGCAATGCTAAATCTCTCCAAATCTGTTCTCATGGCGAAATCTACATCTACATCTTGGATGGCCTGAGTACATTTTGGATCCTCTGCAGTGAATGGGTGCCATCAGATTAAGAGTCCAAACAGCTGATAAAAACACTGACACTGTTTGCCTGAGCTAAAATGACTAGATTTTATCCAATAGGACCCCAGTACTTTACCTACCACTGAAAAGCAGAAGGATTAAAAAAACAATCCACAAGTAATCCACACCACTCCAGTCCATTAGTTAACGTCTTGTGAAATTAAAATGTGTTTAAAATAAACAAAAATCCATCAAGGCATTTTAACTTTAAACTTGGAGGAAACACTATTATGCATTATCAACTTATATTTTGGCTGAAAGCAACAGTTTATTATTGTGATGTTTTTATCAGCTGTTTGGACTCTCATTCTGACGGCACCCATTCACTGCAGAGCAATGCAAGTGATGCAATGCTAAATCTCTCCAAATCTGTTCTCATGGCGAAATCTACATCTACATCTTGGATGGCCTGAGTACATTTTCAGCTAATTTTCATTTTTGGGTTTCATTTTCTTCTAATTGCAGTGATTTGATTTTCCGGTTTTAAAAGCATGAGTGGTAAATAGGTTGCCTTTGTGCCCACACTTTTTTTTTAATCTCCCCCTTTTTTAAGCTATTGTGAATTATTGTAAATGTTCTGCCATATATATGTTTACTTCTGAATCAGTGCCTTTGGTTTAAGGTGTTTCCTGGAAAATTCAAGCAATAAAAGCTGCATCAGAGGGACTGCATGTGAAGTTCTGTACAGTTATTCCAGAACTAAATAGTTCAACCAAAGAGCTGCTTTGGGAAAATCCCACACAAATTACTCCAGAAATGACAACATAAGTATTCAGCAGGGTAATGTTTACTTGGAGTGGTGCTCGTGGGAGATCACGTGTTTTTCCACAGTCTTGGTTTTCCTAAATGAATATCAGGTTTGGTCAAATTAGGCTTTCAAGATGAAATGAATGGAATTCAAACATCAAAAGGCTCGTCAAAGGCTTAGATGTTAATACACAGATTCTGACCCTAGGGGGCGCAAGGACTCAAGATTAAAACGCGTGAGAATTTTTGTTATTGCTCTGACAAGTTAAGTTGTTTGGGTGTTTCACCTTGGCCTATCAATATGTTTTGAATTACAGCTACATTAAAGTCATTCTTCAGTCAGCAATTCTTTAAAAATATTAGTTTACTATTATGTCAGTGTGCCTGATGTTAGAATAGTCTGGTCCAGACTGAAGCCATTTAAATAGCTAAATTAATATATTAAAGTATTGTTTATTAATATTTCCCTTCGCTTTTTGGCCCACAACTGACTTTGCCTCTCATGTATAAGGTCACTCACCCAACAACTTTCACTGTTGCATGTAATGAGACACTGATTGGTGGTGTCTCTCATGACAAATAAGAGCATAAGGCCCGGCTGATTGACAGACTGAGACGTTTGCCCCGTGGTGCCCCCCTATTAGACTACACAGCACTTAACGTGGAGAAGAGCCCGCTCTTTTTGATGGTTGAGCGGATGTTAGGTTCACTGCTTCCCTGACTGTTTGACATGTTTGGACAATACCTGCCTAGCCACTAAAGATAAGCACAGGTCAGCCCCCTGTAGTGATGTCAGGAGGTTCCCAGAGCATTTAACAGCCACCTGGAGAACCTCAAATGTTCTCATTCCAGCCCAAGTGAACACTAGCAGATCTCAAGTCAACATCCGACTTGATGTCCGGATTAAGTCGTGGTGTCAAGAAAACAACGTTTTCATTCAATCATTGTACAGCAACATTACTTGGGTAGCCTGTTTGTTTTAATAATGCTAAGTTGGTGAATGTGCGTTTTAGTCAGAACATCAAGTAGACTAGTGACTGACTACTTTATTAAATACAAAATACTGCATATTTGTCAGAAATAACGCATTTCAAACGAGGCTGCGAGGAATAATTGTACGGTCCGGTCCTCTGAGGGGTTGGCATCATCTCTTCTCAGGTGTTCTGGATCCAGACTGAAGTGTTTTTCAGTGTTTTTTGTGTTTCTTCGCGAAAGATCAAAGATGGCGTCTATGCTGATGAGGGTCCACGCTAACGAAAAGCAAAACGATTATGAAATGTTATTACTCATGTCAAGTCTTGTTATTAGCTAGTAGCGATTTTGCCTATTTTTGTTTTTATTATTTTTTTATTTTCAGGAAACTGCAGTGAAGCAGGTTTGTTGGCAAAAAAAAAACGGTTATATTTTTGCCTTGAGACATTATTAAAGCTGGAGCACTTGTATGTGTAGCATGAATATTAAGGATCTTTTAAGATGCACTTGCACTTTTATCAGTGTTATATTTTTCAGAGATAAGGGCTTTTGGTGATTATATTATTGTAATATAAATGTTATAAACGCGCTGCATATAGCCTACAAATTACCTACATTGTCTAATTTAATCAGCTGTTTGTCTAATAGGCCTAATAACAATCCGAAACTCGGTATTCGGTAACACTTCGTATTTAAAAAAAAAAATGCTTGCCTACTCCAACAAATCAAGATTACTTAACTTATTTAGTTGTTTTTCATATAATGCAACAATGCTTGTTAACCTTAATGTTACCAACAATCCTATAGATATTCTAATTAGGCCTATTTGTCCCATTTTAAGAATGTCGGAATGTTTAGGCTAAAAACGGGTACAAATAATTATAATTTTTAGGATTGAAAAAATAGGTAAATAATTGTTTAAAGAATATAGCCTAGATAATATAGATAATTTTAAATATAGATAATATTTTTATCAACTAAAAGTTAAAAACGTGTGTAAGAAAGCCGCCTTTTTAAAAGAGAAAATATGTAAATTCCTTCCTCGGATTTGGCGGGAAGGCGCGCGGGTTTTGTCGTGTAGCCGTACACCTGAGTTCGCGCGCTGTCCCTCAATGACATCATCATCAGCCACATGAATGTAATACAATACCTGTCTTTCATTCCATTATCTGCTAATTGCCCAGCAGAAGCGTCCCCATATGCATTAACAGTGCGGAAAATAATGTGTTGCTATTAACTTACATCTGCTCTCGTGCACTGCCTTTGACAATGTGCGAAACGGGCGCGCGTGCGAACGGTTTATTTATTACAATTTCAGTTTATTACAGCAAAGATAACCTTTAAATTGTCAGGGGTTGTTGGAGGCAGACACAAATCTTCTCAAATAAGATGATTGCTATTTGGGGCTGCTGAATTGTTCCTTATCACTTTGACTTAGAACAAGAAAAGGTGAAAATTGCACCCCGGGGAAAAACAGCTTTGATTAAAAGGTGTGGTGCTGGTTATCACCCCGCTTTTTACACACCATAATCAGCTTTATTTCCTAAACTCCTGTTTCACTGCAGCAGTATAGTATGTTAAACATGACATGGGTAGACAGATGGGATTTAAACCAGTGGATCATTTCACAAAAAAACAGTTAACGATATTTGAAGCATCTAACTGTTTAGACATAACCAAGGCTTCATTCACCAATGCATGAATAGAGTTGCATCTTGCATGGGGATTCGCGTTTATAGGCTATTTAGCTAAAACTGTGTTTTGTCTTATGTCGGACCACTTTTACAGTGCATGACGTGATACTCATGTTTTGTTCAGATTTATTTTTGCTAACAAATGCACAAAATTCATACAAAATAGTCCTTTTGTAGGTTTTGAATTAAAATTAATTTTGATATTTTATAAATATTGAAGACAAAATGTCTGTGGTTTAACTGTCTGGAGGTAAAACGGGAAAACATTTATTAAAAGGCTGAAATTATTGAGAGGGAGAAAATAGGCTAAATGTTTGCATAATTTATTCTTTATAAAAATTATTATTATTATTTTATTTTATTTTTTTTACAATGACGTTTTGTTTTAAATTTTTCTATTTAGAAAAGAAATAGGCATCGTAGGCCTATTTAAAAAAATAAAATAAAAAGTCTTTTTTTTTTATACATAGGCTATAAAGTTGCGTAGCCTACATTAACGTGTAGCCTGTTTAAAGCGCACAGGAAAAGCATATCGCACGTTTCTAGGTTACACCACTTGACATCTTTAGAGTGATTAAATGAGGATTACATTTCGATGATTACACCGAAACATGAATACAAAGATTTTATTTCTACAATCCTGGTGCGTGTTTAAAAGTAGATTATTAGAATATTTCTGCCTTATTTGTAGCCTATTTGATCCATGTTTCGCAGGACTTTTCATCTTCACATTTCTGAGGGACTTAAAAATCGCAAATAACCTCCCCGGGAAAAAAATCAGCAAAAAGGCATTTGTTCTCGCATATAACAAGCGGAATACTGGCATACGTTACTCTCCATCATCACAGACTTCTGAAGAGCTGGGCGTCTCGTTCTCAATAGGCTACTGTTGGAGTGTAATGCCATTAATCTCCACTAGAGCGCGCTGTGCTGCAGTCATGCGCCTTCCTCCCAACGTTGGCGCCATTCCTAATTCAAATCAGATAAGATACATGTTTGCACTGACTACTCGTCGTAATTTGTCGGGATGATAGCGCCATGTGTTTGGCTGGTTAATAAATCAAGAGATTTGATGGGTAGAGCTGATCATTGAACAGATACCACCTTTATTGTCAGGTAAAAAAAAACGGTAAATTCCACAAAGACTTCATATTAAGCTTATCTTTACATTTTTATTCAAATATGCGAGTTATTTAAATGTGGAGGCTTCATTATGAGGTAATAAAAGTAGTGTAATGGGCTAGTTTAACTTTTACGTCTGTGGTAGAAAATTTAGGTTTCAATATACTTCTTTTATACACTATGCTTACTTTTCCTTTCTTTTAATCTTCAAACGAATTCATTATGGTTACCAATAATTCGATTTCCAAATGTCCCACATTTAGACGGACCGATAAACTGACAGCTTCGATGAGGTAGTGAATGAGTTGTTTCTGTCACTTTGAAATATGTGCTCAAGGTCTTCAGAAACTCCTTCATATGTCTGCAGTTGCCCAGAGATATGGTGAGTTATGGCATTTTTTGCATAGCTCTCATACAGGTGAAAACATGCAGAAGAGTTTCAGTTTAGTTAATGGTACACCACCCCTGAAGCAAAGTGTCCCCAGGAACAAAACATAAATTATCGTCTAAAAGCTGACAATTACTACCTTTACTGCTAGACAAAGTTGGACATGAAAATGACACCAAATTGCATTGATTAAACAGCTTGCTTTTGCACACTATCACATAATTGTGCTAAATGCTCACAGTATAGATTGCAGTATTTCCCTTATGGGGTCAAGGACACTGGTGTGCACTTAAAAGGTGACTCTCTAATGAATCTACATAGGTGCTCTTGGCTGATACAGGCAGACTACTTACTTCGAGCAGGAAGTCTGTGCACTTTATGAAACTGCCACCAGGGATCTTCCTCATGAGGTTTGTTTTTTTGGAGGCACAATAGACCAGTGTGTTTGAAGTTGCAGAGCGCTTCGGTATAGCGATCACTGAAAGTTCCCTGCAAATTGGACTGTTGTTTAACGACACACATGGTCGCTCACCTGTCCAAATCCTCGACTTATTTATATTATCAATATTTTTCAGGATTAATGGCTTGTTGTCATCTTATGTGGTATTGGGTGAGGATTGCCCTGCGGCCGGGCTGAGAGCGGGAAGGAGCGTGACTGACATGTGCCTTACATCAGTGGTGGATGATGGACAAGAGATGCAGCTTAGCCACATTCCTGCCATGCATGAGTCCACTCTCTCTCTCTCTCTCGCTCGGTGGTATGTGTCATGTCAATTTATATCATATTTGCAGGAAGAAACAAATTTGAGTCAATCATCAGCGAGGATGCAATTCAAAGTCAGTTTCCTGCCATAATACATCAACCTGTTAGCGCTTTAGCTGAGTCATTCAGAGTCATTTAGTTGGAAAAAATTGAGTTCTCATACTTGAGAAAGAATTACACTTGTGCATAACAGTTAATTCACCAAATGCCCAAAAAATTTAACCCATGACATCATTTACTGGCTCTTACTTCTTTTAAAACCTGTATGATTTTGTGGAATATAAAAGAAGATATTCTGAAGAACATCTCAGTGTATTTATTTCAGTACAATTAAAGACAATAGGGTCTACTGCTGTTTTGACAATGTTGTGCGAAAAAAAGAAACTGACTTTCAAAAATTTTGCCAAACAGTAATTCCCAATTGACCGTTCGCAAAGAGCTTGATTGACAGGCGAATTGACCAATCATAACGCCGAATCCGCCATCTTGCCCAACAAACAAATCATACAGGAGAGTATATTAACTTTGATGGACTTAAACTTGTAAACGGTTTAAATGAAATACGTTATGATGTTCATGCATGTTTATTTTGTGCTTTAAGTAAATATGAAAAGACGATCGGTTCATGTGTGCCGCTTGAACTGAGGCAATACAGAGATCTGTCACAACACATTAAAGAGCCACAAAATGGTATTTATTGTTTGAATTTCTTAAAAAAAGATCAAATTTTAAAGCTGAGACCTTGTTTCATTCTAAAAGTAACCTGCTCTGTCTTGTCTGTCGGTGTGTTGTCAGTTTCAGTTATTTTTTACTGCGTGAGAACATGAGTGTAGTGTGAGAGCGGCATGGCTTGTCGGACATAGCAACAGTAACTAAGGAGGGTGGGTTTTTGAGAAGGGTCAATTCCATATTTTATTTTTATTGATTGATGGATTTATTGATTGATTGATTGATTGTGAGTGTTTTATTTTTTATTTATATTTTATTTTTTAATTTTAATTGTTTTAATATTTTATGGATCACAAAAGAAGATATTTTGAAGAAATGTTCAATGTTGTTGAAGTATGGTTCAATGTTGTTTTGACTTTCAAAATTTTGCCAAAAGATGATTCCCAATTCCTTTATTTATTTATTTGTTTGTTTGTTTGTGGATAACAAAAGAAGATATTTTGTTTTGATGTTTTTTCAGTGGGGTCCAATGTTTTTGATTTGGTGTTTGCCCTTAAAGAAACTGACTTTTACAATTCTGTCAAACAATTCTTTTATTTTATTTTATGGATCACAAAAGAAGATATTTTAATTAATGTCTCAGTGTTTTTTCGGTACAATTAAAGTCACTAAGGTTCAATGATGTTTTGACTTTCAAAATTTTGCCAAACGATCATTCAGTTATTTATTTGAATTATTTATTGGATCACAAAAGAGCTTTTTTGAAGAATATCTCTGAATATCTATGTATATATAAAGACACACACATACAGCATATATTTTGAAAATATTTACATATATATATTTATATTCATATAATTAATATCATATATAAATATATTTAATATATAAACGTAACATATTTTTCTTAAATATATACATGCATGTGTGTGTGTTTATATATACAGTACATAATATATATACACAGTACACACACACATATATTATGTAAACAAAAACTTTTATTTTGGATGCGATTAATCGTTTGACAGCACTAATTTTTTCATACAAAGAAAGGCAATGAGGCCCGATGTTGATTTGGATCCCATTGCTTTTCTTGGTAGTCATGACTTTCAAAATTAGAGAAATTGAATTTCAAAAATTTACCCAACAATTATTTTATTTTAGAACACAATAGATATTTTGACAAATGTTTCGGTGCATTTTTTTCTTATACAGTCAAATTCAAGGAGTTTCAGTGTTGTTTTGGACCCCATTGACTATAAGGGCAAAAAAAAATATATATATATTGGAAATCAATGCCCAGTTCAAAGATGACACCTTTCAGACATCAGAACGAAAGCTCTGAATGAAGTCGACGTTGTAAGAACATAACATACCACCAAAACAAACAATGAATCAACATGAAAACAGGAAAACAAACAGAGATGTACAAAGGCTTAATTGTGCACACCAGGGAGCCGTTTGGGCTGCTTAAAGCCTCTATTTAAAGCCCCATCACCTTTAGGGATTTCACTGGAAACATACGCCACCACAGGAAGACCCCAGGGGCAACGGAGACACCCCCTCTTCCCATCAGCCCATCTCCCCTTTACAAAGCAGAGGCACCCTACCTTGACACCCGTCAACACATTAGGTGTCAAATAAACTACCTTTCAACGTGGGCCAGCAGGTAGGCAACTGAAAGACCTCACTTGACAGCATGGATCAGTGTTCTTAAGTCCTTGGGCACAATACTAATGGGGCCTGTGTGATCTGTTTGCATCAAACCTTTTTACAAAAAGTCCAACTTGAGACGGTCTGTAGGTAATGTGTGACTATTTTGCATTGATTTGATGTTTTAGTTGAGCATTATGAATTAGTATACTTTCTCAGTATTATTAATTTAGGCGCACTGAGTAAGGTTTCCAGCTGTCGGGATCGCAGCAGTTTGACAGTAAATCTTCTTTTATGGCTACTTAGGTGGTAATTTATCTTTGAAAATTCTACAGGTGTCGTCTCAAAGTGGTCTGGATCAGATAAGGCCACTCAGACGTCCCTCCACCCCTCCTTCAGGGCCAGTGCACCAGAGATTCACTATAGGCATTAAATGAGAAAGTAGTTATATATTTAGCACGCTCTCTATTGCAGGGGAGACCGGGGCTAGTTGTCACACGGAGATAAATTATACAAATGCGTGTTTTCTCTAGCAGTGGTTTGTAGATTGGTTTCAAACAGCTTGTTCAAAAACCCATTTAATTTAGAATATTTCTGTGAACGGTAAAATTCATTCAGGCTAGAATTCACTATAGTATAAATATTAGGCCAAGGCAACTTGCTATATTATAGCAAATTGTTATATTATAATAAAGATTAATTTTAAATCAAAAAATGACCTTTAGGGTGAAATGTCTTATTTTTATGTTACTATTTACATTTTTATCTATCTATCTATCTATCTATCTATCTATAGTCAGGACTTGGAGTGTGCCTAGAGAAAATGACCTTCAAATAATTGCCAAACAAGTATAAACTGTGTGTGTGTGTGTGTGTGTAAAATGTTATTTATTTATTTATTTTAAGTCAAGACTAGGATTGTGCCTATAGAAAAAAAAATGACCTTCAAAAAATTTGCCAAACCATTATTTTCATTTTATTATTTATTTGTTATAACTTTTTGTTATTTTAAGGAAACAGCTTTATGTGTAATAGACTAATACCTAGTAGTGGAAAGAGAAAGAAAAAAGAAAGACAGACACATTGTTGTCACTGTGCCACTGTGTTAGTAATTTGTATTTTGTAATTTGTATTTTCACCTTTGAAAAAAAATAGACTAACACCTAGCAACAAGTTCCTGTCTCTCCTGAATATAATAACAAGTTACTATGTGAAAATGCAATGAAAGTGCTTGATGGGAGGTGGTTTGACATTAAAGTAAGTCTGGTTCCAGCATGGTCTGCAATCATTGTATTAGTCACAGAGTGCATTACCGAAATTTACAGTTGAAATATTTCTTTGAAAGTTCGGTTAAAAGTCGTCCACCGTGATCATTAACCACTAGTATACCGAAATAAAGCGCTGAAAAATGACACTTCAGAAAGCCCTTTGGTTGATTTTTTTCTTTAACAGGAGTTTGGACCACTAATATTTAGATGTACTATCTGTACCACTGTTACTGACAACTATAATTCTGACAAAGTTGTTATGCCAGTTGATTTGACTGCAGCAGGATGCCTTTTGCGTCACTGGAGTGTTTTTAGAAACACGCAGTGCAGATGGTAACATGCTAGTTGTCAGTCACCTATCAGGAGGAAACAAAAACATACCGTGTCATAAACACTGACAAAGAGCATTTGTTTGATGTTGGACGCATCCCAAAGCAAATACAAAAAAAACACGGATGAATCAAAGATATTGACATGCAGAATGTCATGTAACTGCTAATGGATACAGAGAGTTTCATAAACCCAAGATTCATCTCTTACACAGCATGAGGAATGATTTTTTTTCTCTTTTTTCAGTAGGATGATTTGGCAGTCACAGCATACAGAAGGTATAACAGGTTTATGACGTGTTGGAAATCTGGAACAACATCCCAGAGATATCAGAGCTCAGTAGACCTATGTGGTGTCTGTCTTTTTTTTTTTTTTTTTAAATATTGACATGTTCAGTCAAGCAATTTGTATGCCATCATCCCTCAATGAAAGGGAAAATTCTCCAACTTTGCTTCCTCTCTAATGACCTATAAGCACGTCAGGACTTCAGACGTTTGAAAGACAGCGTTTCTGTGCGCTCGGTACAGGCTGACGAGATCAAATATCTCTTAATGCTTGTAATTCACTGTAAATCAAGTTGACAAACGACTATTATCATGGATTTTGGGAAATGTGAAAACTCAGCATGCCAGGGGGAGCTGAGTCACTTTAACGCAAACACAAATAAATGTACAGTTTATAGTGAGGGTGTTTCAAGTCCAAACTTGAATTACGTAGGCCTTCATCAGCAAAGAACAGACTGTTTACCCAGTCATGTTTAAATGAAAAACTCCTCAATGTCAGCTGTTTCAGTGCCTGTCAGAGTTTTGTCACCTGAGACACCGCAGTGTGTCTCGTCTTGCTTGAGGCCTAATCATTTCGCTCTAGACTGCTCATTTGTCAGATTACTTGAAATAAAATGCTGCATGCTTGAGTGATTTTCATGTCACATTCACAAGTATATTCCAGAAATGTCTTCTTGGTTGCGATGATGCCTTTCATAACATATTCGGAGTTGCAGATGTTTATAATGACATAGCAATGTTCCTACTGCTATTTATAATTGGTAGCAATGTACAGAGCATAATATGATTTTGTAATTAGGGTTAGGAACTAAGAATTGGTTCGCAAACACCATTATTCAGTCTACAGGATGAAGCATTTGTTGTTTAGTATGTTTTGCTTAATATGTTTAAAGGAATGAAAATGTGCTCACCTTCAGGCCATCCAATATCTAGATGATCTGAACAGATTCTGATAATTTTTTCAGGAAACAAATCCATCATTAAGGCGTATTTCCAAAAAACGAGACCTCGGTCTAAAATATTGCTTCTCCAGTGATAATGACGAAACGTTTCCATCAGGAGAGAAATATGCACAGATCAAGCGAAAACAGTTCAAAACAGTTCCAAACAAATATGTGGGTGGATTTTGATGTGAGACGACAACAGACTTTTTCAGTGGAGGAAGCGTTATTATAGATTATGGACTCGTATTTTATTCAGAAGTGACGGTTTAAAGTTAAAACGCATTAATGATGGATTTGTTTATTACAAACATGAAGATTTTAATTTCACGAGATATTAACTGATGGACTGGAGTGGTGTGGATTACTTGTAGATTATTGTGATGTTTTTATCAGCAGTTTGGACTCTCATTCTGACGGCACCCATTCACTGCAGAGGATCCACTGGTGAGCAATTGATGTGATGCTACATTTCTCCAAATCTGTTCTGATGAAGAAACAAACTCATCTACATCTTGGATTGCCTGAGAGTGAGAACATTTAAAGCAAATTTTCACTTTCAGTGAACTATTCCTTTAAGGTTTGTTGTCGAACTGCATTTATGCCGCCACTAAAAAGACTGTGAAAAGTCGTTAAAACATTATTTTGCAAAGATTGTTTTACATGCATTTATTATTAGAAAAATATCTATTTGGCAGTGGAACTACATTTCTTATTCAAAACATTTTTATTTATATTAGTCTGTTAATGTAGAACAGGGTTCTATTGGTTCTATCCATTTGTTGTTTAGATGGAGGCAGATCAGAATGCAAGTTGACAGGGACGGGAGCCTTAGGCAGCCTAAATGGGGACTCTGCCAGAGAATTTTTTTAAATTGAAAAATGCAAGGATAAATTGTTCACAATAAGATCAATCAGATGCTTTTAGAAAACATATAGTGTGAATTTTTATTTCAATGCAATTTGGGTTTTTAGACCTATTTTTACCATCATCAATCTTAGGTTACTCATCTATTATTTTCAGACAGGTGATGGGCAGAGCCCAGACATACGGGTTTATAGATTATAATTGTAACTGTATAATTAGACTTGAAAGAATCATTCAGTCTGTGCCTGAAGGGACACTGATGAGAAATTAATAGAATGCCATGTCTCTCACTCAAAGAACCCAGGTATATGTCACAACAGATAGACACTGCAAATTATCAAGAGACAAAAAGCCTTGGCCACATACCAAACTTTTTATATAAAAAGCTTAAGCCACGCCTGTCAGTATCCCAGAAACAGACAGGAAGTGGAAAATGACATGAAACATTTCCAGAACTCACAACTAATGTTTCTGATTTAACATGCAGAGGACCTGTAGAAACTAACTGACATGCTGCTAAAACGTCATTTAGTGTCAGAGCAGTTTTCAATGTCGTTCGGCTTTGGTAACAAACCACAACGCTAGTGAGTTACAGAGACTTAATAACACCTCAATTTGTGGTTGCTTCTCTGGCTTCGTTGGAAACAGTGGCTGCAAGCGAAAACTCACCCCAAACAGCCACACGGGAAAACGGTTGAAGGATTAAAGCATCAAGCATGTGAAAACTGATGCTGCCTTAAATGAAAGCCGTTCTGTCATCTCCCTTCACAAGAGTACACGTCAAATCCTCTGCTGGCAGAACACAAGGCAAAAAACTCCCTTGTTTTATGAGCACCAAATAAGTAAGTTCATGCACACTAAACAATAAGAGAGGTAGCATGACAATCAAATGTATGAATATTGTTAAATTCCCAGTGGGTGGGGAGGGAGGTGAGGGCTTGAGTCAAAGTAAAGCCTTTGGCCGTTGGAGGTAAAGAAATGTTAATCCTGAATTAAACGATCTGGCACTTTACAAAATACGAGACAATTACACGGATAATTATACCAAGCCTTCACACAGTGCCCGTGGGTCACAATTAGCATAATTCAGGCTTCACACAAGGAGCACTCGAGCGTCTCCAGGTGTGCCTGTTACAGTGCACAGACCTACTGGGGAGGTGAGGAGTGTGTGTATGTGTGTGTACAGGTGTGAGTGTGTGTGTGTTTGTTAAGGGGGTGGGTTTGCATAAAGACTTATTTGCAGCAAGTCTGACGACTGGCATTGTGATTTATGTCTTGATCATTATTACATTTATCAGAATCAAAAATTGACTGACATTTTTTTTTTTCCGTCTGTGTTCTGTCTTATTATGCACGCTTCATAAGTGCATGTAAATAAAAATGTATAATAATCAGTGTTGGGGTAGCGCATTAGGAGTAATGTAGTTACATAATCAGATTACTTTTTTCAAGTAACTAAAGTTACGCATTACTTTTTAATCGACAAGAAAATATCTGAGTTACTTTTTCAAATAAGTAATGCCAGTTACTTTGTTTTCCCATGTACTGACTGACAGCTCTCCTGTCCTCATGTTGAGAGAAATCGGGAGTAAGTGCAGAGGCGTTGTGTGCGCTGTGTCAATGTTACTGTAGTTACAGACTAAATGTGAACATGCATTTACTCATCTCACTTGCACATAAACAGATTCAATATTCCTTAAAGTGATTGAAAACACTGAGATGCAAACGGCAGCAATTCAATTTTAAATAACACAAATATCCTTTATGTACTTAATCCCATTTTATTAACCAATGCCTTTGCTGCTGACCTTCAGTGATCCAATTCAACCATATTAATAAGCAAAAATGACTTTAAATTTATATTTCCTTCAACCTGAGGCGCATTCATTTCATTTTTGGTGTGACAGGGATATTACATTTGTCAAAAATAGAACTTTTCTTTTATTAAAAACAAACAAGCAATCAAGCCCAACCCAGATGAAAAAAGCTACACAAAAGTAATGTAATGCATTACACTCTATAAAAAGTAACTAAGTAACAAAATTAGTTACTTTTTAGGGAGTAACACAATATTGTAATGCATTACTTTTAAAAATAACTTTCCCAACACTGATAATAACAAATATAATTTTAATTAATTCATTCATTCATTCATTCATTCAATCATTCTAAACTTGAGATGATATTATCATTCTTTTTTTTTGTAATATTTAATCAAATTTTCCACAATATTTTATCAAAATATAATTACTCGTCGGGAAATAAGCCTACTTTTTCACTGATGTCAATTAGATGTTCGCTGATGGATTATATTATTATCTTAGATGTTCTGTGCCTTATTGTGCACATTTTATTAGTGCATGTTAATACAAAAACCTTGCGTGGGCTGATGGATAATGTTAACCAATTAATTTATTAGCAAATTTTGGCTTTGTAACGCCCAGTTTTAGACCTGACCTACATTTGTTCTCAATAACCTGTTGCACTACATCAAAGAGGCAAAATAGGTTGCAAACTGCAACTGACATTGACTTTAGTCATTTCTAAATTGTACTTCACAGTAAACACACTCATTATTTTTAGCTTGGTCAGGAGGAGATTTGGTTATTAAATTAAGAGCTCCACTAGGAAACCGATTTGTCTTCTGAGACACATTAGAATTGCAATAATGAACATCATTTGAATTACCTTTAGATAATCTAAATGTACTAATTATGCAGTATTTTAGCATCATTTATTGGTGTTTAACTGTTACACTGCGTATACATATGTACCAGTGAGTTTCTAAACGGCGTTTAATTGTATGATTCTTCTAATAGGGGCCTTGGAGGCAGATCTAATGACATCTTTCTTACTGGATGTTATAGCCACCTCAGGACGCCATCTGTACAGCCAGCTTGGCTTCTCTCATTAGATCACCATCATTTATTGCGGACGACGTGTTCACAGCCAAAACATCTGTCTTTACTGTACGTCATGTTTGTTGGGGAACTATAATCCAAGCTGGTCTGTGGACACAAATAGAGTAAATTCACTAATAGGGGAACTCGTTTGAAGTTGTATCCTCACCATTTAAAGGGATAGTTCACCATGTCACTCCAAACCTGATATTCATTCATAAGACAATAAACTGATCCACCATTTTTAAAGCCATATAAATAGACTTACAAGACACTTAAAGGCACAATATGTAAGATTTTTTTATTAAAATATCCAAAAACCACTAGAACAGTGTTATATATTTTGCTGACTTGTGTACTTACATTAAAACAGCGCTGCTTTACCCCACATACACATGACCGGAAGCAGCGGAAGCGGTCGACTGTGGCATAATAAAAGCTCCGCTGCTTTCAAGCCGTGTGTCACGCTCGTTCAGCGGCCTCGTTTAGCTTCGACGGCTTTCAGCCTCACCCTGCTTCATTCTACTACGTTAATAAATCTTTAATACATTAGCTCGTCCATGAACATGATTTCTGCCTGAGTCCCGTCGGTTTGCTTTGGGATGAAGACGACAACTCCCATGATTCCACACCCAGTCACAGCGTCATCAAACTACATCAAAATAAAGAACCTTTGTTTCTTTGTCTGTTTTGAATACGCACCCTCTAGCGGCAAAAAATTACATATTGTGCCTTTAATATGTTAAGCAAACTATGGTATCTTTGTTTGTGAAAGTACAATCATCCTACTAAATGTTAAGACCTCAACAAAAAAACACACAAACATAAAAACAGTGACAATCAACAAGGGCAAAAAGATGAGTTCTTAGCATCACAACACAACAAATAACTAATAATAAATATATGTTGTAAACAGTGAAGCTCAATGAAATATATTTTTGAAACATATTTAATTCAATATATTTAGTTTAAACCTTCATAAACCAAAATATATTTCAGAATGTATTTCAGGAGCGAGAAAATACATTTTATTTATTTATTTTAATTTTTTAGAAAATATATTTGCATAAAATATATATATATATTTTTTTTTTTTTGCTGGATGGGAGCATTTGTGACTCATAAGTTTTTGTAAACTGTAAAGTATGTATTTGCTTTGTTTCAGCGCAGAAGAAAGTCAGTCATACAGGTTTGTAACAACATGTAGGTGAGTAGTTATTTTTGGGTGAACTATTCCTTCAACACCTTCCACGCAAATCGAATCTAAAAGTTAGATTCTAGAAGAATATTAACCTGCTTTAACTTTATCTGCCTTCTATGGCGTTTTCCCTCCACAGTTGACCCCTTCAGTGATTTAAGGTGGTAATTTAAGTCCTGTGAAGTCATTGGTCCATTTGAGTGCTTGTCATTATGGACTCTCTGGCTTCAGTCCAGGCCCCGAGGGCTGCTGTCACGGACATCATCAGGACTTCCTCTTCTTGAGCAGCAGGGCCCCCTGCCAACACTACAGCCACAACAGGGGGGTTTAAACCAACTAAAGACTACTCAGCTTGTCAGCTTTGAGCTTATAGAATCCTTCGGCTTGATATTACGCAACCCTGCAATCATTAGAAATCTTCAAACTGACTCCATAGAATGTATTCTGTGCGTCGCCAAAGCAATCAAGCTAATAAATCAAATCACCTGCTGCAATCATGCACACAATTCACTTCCATTCAAATAATTGCGCATGGACAACACATAGTCCTGTGTAGGCATAAAAACGAGGCAGAGCAGTCTTTCTGCAGATAATAAACAATAGCAGCTCACATTTGTCTCACCAAACTGCCAGGCGCGATGCTGCGCCTCCTTGCCGTAATTTATGCAGGGCTGAAAGCCGTTCCAGCGCGGATCAGGCCTTCTGCTGGTTTCACTCATCCTGGTGCCCAGACCTGCTCTCTTGTTCTTCCACAATCATCCTACTAAATGTTAAGACCTCAACAAAAAAACACACAAACATAAAAACAGTGACAATCAACAAGGGCAAAAAGATGAGTTCTTAGCATCACAACACAACAAATAACTAATAATAAATATATGTTGTAAACAGTGAAGCTCAATGAAATATATTTTTGAAACATATTTAATTCAATATATTTAGTTTAAACCTTCATAAACCAAAATATATTTCAGAATGTATTTCAGGAGCGAGAAAATACATTTCCAGTCTTACAGTAGACTGCTTTTAGGCTAAATGCAAAAGTGGATGGAATAGCCTATAGAGATCAAAACTAGATTCATAATGATTTAACAATGTTTAATTTGTAATATATTGTAATATTGTATTGTTGGGGGGAATATTGTTAAGTATTTTCAAATAAAGTTGTTTTTTACTGTATGTGAATGTATTTTCTTGGATTTAAATATATAGGTCAAAATATATTTTTAAATGTTTTAAAATGTATTTATATATTTTCAAATATATATATTTCCCAATATATATATATATATAGTCCTGTGCAGACATAACTGCAAATAAGCACAGGCCAGAACGGTGTCTCTCCGGAGTATTTCTGAGGATAATAAACAATAGCAGCTCGCATTTGTCTCACCAAACTGCCAGGCGTGATGGTGTGCCTCCCCGCTGTAATTTATGCAGGGCTGAAAGCCGTTCCAGCGCGGATCAGGCCTTCTGCTGGTTTCACTCATCCTGGTGCCCAGACCTGCTCTCTTGTTCTTCCAAACAACTGTGACTGTTTTAATTCTGCTCACTGATTAGCCCGAATCAATTAAAATCGCCATGCTGGGCCCAACAGCAGCACAGCATGGGGCACTTAGAAACACATTCATCAGCCCCGGCCTCTTAATCATGCTTTAATTACAGCACGGCTCTAGAGAGATGAAGGGCTACATTAGTGCAGCGCTGCTTGTTCCCGCTATGCCAACGGTAAAGTTGCCTCACTTGAGCAAAATAGTTCACTTCTAATCGCTGTAATTGGCGAATCGTAATTTTTCAGCCAGGTAATAAAGTTTGAAGTAGGAGCCATTAGACGAAACAACCTGGCATTTTCGCAAAACGCTACTTCGGATGTTGAACTAATTTCAGATACACGTACACGGATTTTGCTAAACACAATCAACCTTGCTTGACTAAACATGAGAAACTCAGGATAGCTTTCAGAACATGAATACAACACACTTGGTTTTCTCTGGATCTAAAGCTAGACACTTATGTAGGGTATCAGCGAGGATAACGTTATTTGAAGGCAAATCGATAATGATTGTGGTTTGTCAATTAAAGCTGCTTTTACTCTAATCCTCCCCTCACTGTGGAAAGACTCCGGCATAAAGGGGAAAAAAGTGAATCGCTTTAATGCCATCTAATGACGTTACCTCCAAAATAGCCCCATACTGCTGGGAACACGCTAATCCATGCCTGCTCCTTTTCTAGTGGTGGTTTTCAAACTAGCCGCCACTCCTCCCACTCCTAAACCTCTCCTGGAGAGCCAACACAATAGACACCTGCAGGAGCCGCCGTCATCCCAGGTTCCCAAAACAACTCGCTCATTACAAGCGGCAGGACCGGAGCTCGCTGTATTATCAGCAGTGATTAGCGCAGCGCTCACGATCGCTTCCTAGCCTTCAGCTCTGCAGCGAGGGGGCATACCGGCATTTGCGTGGCCTTTCATCTGGTCATCGCTTTCATGGCATGGGGTGTGATATGAAAACATGCCTTCCCTGAAAGATTAGTTTAAGGTGCACTTCATATGTATTGTGAAACGGATGTATCGTCCTCATTTTAACACGTAAATAAATTAACGGTACTTTCTACAACTATTTTAAAATAACGTACATATGATATCAACAATTCAGTCTTTGTAGCATAATAAAAACTTTATTTAATATGGATCGGGTTGCCTCCAGTGCTATCATAAAATACTTTTATAGTTTTTATTCATATTTTGAATACATTTTTATTTTAATATTTTTAATTTGAATTTTAGTTAAAAGTTTTAGTGGTTTTGTTGTGTTTTTCATTTTTGGTAGTTTTAGTTTTATACATATACATACACATATATATGTATTTATTTATTTTTTACTTGAGTTTTAGTTAAACAAAATTAAAATGAGAAATGCTGCCCAGGCAACTAGCTGAAATAAAATATTTTTCATACTTTATTTCAGTTGACATTTATTTTATTTTAAGCAATGAAATGGTTTTAATTTTAGTTTTAATTTTAGTTTTAGTTAACTGTAATAACCCTAGTCACCTCATGACAGCATTGTTATTGTTAATTAACACTAAAACTGCTAAAACTAATTTCAGGAACTAAAATAAGGTTAAAATAAAACAAAATTAAGTTTTATAAACAATAAAAATGAAATAAAAAATGAAATAAAGTAAGCTGAAGTACTAAAACATTACCAAAATAGTTTTGCTATTGTTAATTAACACTAGGGTTGCAAAAACGGGGTAGAAAATTTCCAGTAAATTTCTGAAACATTCCAGGATTTTTTGTAATCTTCCAGGGATTTTTGGAAAGTTTACGGAAATTTTCCACCCCTTTGCAAACCTAATTAACACTAAAACTGCTAAAATAATATCAGGAATTGAAATAAGGTTGAAATAAAATAAAAAAATTGATTAAAAAAAAATAAATTAGAAATGTTGCCTGGGCAACTAACTGAAACAAAGTAAGCTGAAGTACTAAATATTACTAAAATAGTACTAAAAAAACCCTAATAGAAAAGACAAAACCACATTAAATTAAAATGACTGAAACAAGCTAAAAATAAAAATGAAAAATATAAAACTAAAATCTAGTTCAAAAATGAATACTCTTTTACTATAAATAATACTAAAATAACACTTTCTCATGCTGAGATCACATGACCAGACAAATACTACTCACTTAATCTTTCTATTCTACACTATTGTTGCATAAATTAATCATGGCTGACTGCTAATAGCTCATTCCTTTTTTTATTTAAAATTTTTTGGAATTTTCAAAATGTCTAATTACCCAGAGAAACGGGTCAGGTTTTGACCGTCCAATCCGATCTCATTCATGCATCCTATTGCCACGGGCCTCTTTAGCTCTCAACCATTCAGGACCTGAAAAGAAGACAGATTAAAGCTTTCCTTTAGTTGTCCCTACATAAGCCTGTCTTCCTCTGAAAGCCCCAGGGCTTTGATGACTCACTTTTGTGACAGGTGGAACGGACATAAAGGATTCAGGAAATGAAGATATTTAAGAAGATATTCTTAGATTTGTCTTCCTTTTTTTGCATCAAACGCTGAAACAGATTGGGAGTTAATTGGTCACATGAATTTATGCCTGAGAAAATATTTACTTCAAGTCATATGTTGGCAGTTCACTTTGTGTGACATTTAGTGTGAGATCTATGCTTCTCCAAATACTTTCAGCGGATTCACACACACAGAACGTCCAATCACAGTCCAAATCCCACCACTTTTGGGAGTTGTCTGGAGAGAGTTATTTCAGAGTGTCGGCGGTGGAGGTAGAGCATCCCTGTGTGCCAAGAAAAGCCCTCGCAAGGGAAGAGCGGAGGACAGATGGCCCTTCCATGTGAAAACAGTGTTTGGTGTGCTGCAAGAGAGACTCTGGAGATAGTTTGGACTTTTCAGCAAGTTAAGAGTCAGAGAAAGCAGATGCTTCTGCATATGGTTTCATTCAAATGATTCATTTCATTAGTGGGATTAATGCCCTAAAAGTTATTAGGATTTATTTATTTACTTGATTAGCTCTTCCTGCCCTTCTCTCAAGGTGCGAGGATGCGTTTATCAATCAGAAAATTACACCACTAGTTAGTTGGCTAGCTAGTTGGTTAGTTAGTTAGCTAGCTATTTTTCCCATACCCTTCTGCCAAGGTTACTATGTGTGTTTACAATCAGATCACTAGTTAGTATAGGGAAGTTAGCTAGTTTGCACTGTTTTGATCTTTCTGTCAGGGCCATTATGTTTTATCATGTTTTTATCAGTACACTTATGTATTTATTTAGTTAGTTAGTTCGTTTTTCCTCTTTCTACACTTTTGTGAGGGTCCTTATATGTTTATCGAGCATAGACATCATCTAACAGTCAGTTATTTAATTATTTGGTTTTGCTGTTTTAATCCTTCTGTCGCTGATTAGTTAATTTTTTTAGCTAGGTAGTTAGTCTTTTCTCTGTCTACCCCTCTGTCAGGGCCCATATGTATTTGATCAGATTAGGTCATTATAAAAGGTAAGTTAGCTTTAGAAATCCTTCTGTCAGTGCCATTATGTTGTTACCAGAAATAAACCTCGGTACACTTAAGCCTGACTCACACTACAGGAGTTTTAAAATCCTAACCGATTATCAAATCTGGTCGCAGCACACACATAAGGAGAATCTTTGCAGATTATCTTCCCTCAAATCTTAAACATGCACACACTACAAGATTTGAAAATTGTGGCGCATCACACAAGATCTTATTACGATTATCACGCCAGAGGGAGCCCTCACGTGATCTCGCGCAGCAGATCGTCATTGATATTTCAGTGATGTTTACATATGTTACCCCCTGACAATGTAAAACGCTTTGAGTGCCTAGAAAAGCGCTATATAAATGTAAGGAATTATTATATGTTAGCTAGCGTGCTAGTAGCTTTCTGCACTCACCCAGTACATTCAAAACTGAGGCGATTTCACCCCAGCGCTTCTCTTTCTCCTTACGTTTGTGATACGTTTTCGACACATTATACAGACAATCGTGTTACTACAAAACGTCAAGAAGCAGTTTCCTCCGTCTCCACTATCCAACAGAGCCGTACAGCAGCTGTTTTTTTTCGGTCACGCATTGGCTATTGTGAAAGTACTGACGTAATCACATATCACATAGCCATCATCATCTCGATTTAAATCCTAAATATCAAACATGTTTGATATGATTGGGGCGGACCCGATTTTTGTGTGCCTCACATTACCAGATAATCCATGCCGAACATCGGGACCGATCGAGGTGCTCAACAAGATTTTTGCTCCGATTCTCGGGAGGGGAAAATCAGGGCTAAATCGGGCTAAAAATCCTGTAGTGTGAGCCCGGCTTTAGTTAGTTAGTTAGTTAGTTGAGTTGTTTTTACGCTTTTGTGAGGTTGGTTATGTGTTTATCATCTCACAGATAGTGACTTAGTTATTTGCTTTTCCTCTGTTTTAATCCTTCTGTCAAGGTCTATGCTTTATTAGTTAGTTTTTATAGTTAATTAGTTAGCAAGTTAGTCTTTTCTCTTTCTGCCAGGGTCCATATGTGTTTACCTAATATCAGATTACTAGTTAATTATATAATTAGCTAGTTAAGTTAGCTGTGCTCTGTTTTAATCCTTCTGTCAGTGCCATTAAAGGGGTCATATGATGCTTTTTTAAAGATCATTATTTTGTGTATTTGGTGTAACAGAATATGTTGACATGCTTTAATGTTCAAAAAACACATTATTTTTCAAATACTGTACATTATTGTAAGTCCTCTATGCCCCGCCTCTCTCAAACGCTTCGTTTTCTACAAAGTCCCTCCTTCCGACAAGCGCAGTCTGCTCTGATTGGCCAGCTGACCCAGTGCATTGTGATTGGCCGAACACCACAAGCACTCGTCGGAAATGTAACGCCCCTTACCATAATTGCGAGTTTCATCTTTCAAAATAAATGTAAAGACAGAGCGAAAGTGCTTTTGCTTTCACCTAGAAACACACAGCATCTCCCTGACATGGCTGTATCGACACTAACTGCGGTTACTGAAACCACGCCTTCTTTCTTTGCATGAACATTTGGGCGGCATTATGCTAATATTTCCACATAGTGAGGTAGATATGTGGGGGCGTGTTAGAACGAGCCATTTTAGGGGGGCGTGGCAGAGTCTTAACTTTGATAAAGAATATCTCTTTGGTTTTGAGACTTTAGTCTTTGCAACTTCAGGGATCTTATCTATGCACAATCAGCTTGTAACACTCCAAAGAGAAAGGAAAACTTGAAATCGCATCATATGACCCCGTTAAGTTGTTATCATGAATTGACCTCAGTACACTTATTTAGTTAGTTAGTTTTTGTCCTGTTTTTACACTTTTGAGAGGTTGCTTATATGTTTATTGAGCACAGACATCATCTCACTAGTTAGTTATTTAGCTATTTAGTTTTCCTCTGTTTTAATCCTTCTGTCAAGGTCTAGTTTTTATACTTAGTTAGCTAGTTAGTCTTTCCTGTTTTTACCCTTCTGCCAGAGTCAGTATGTGTTTGCCTATGATCAGATCACTATTTAGTTACTTAGTTAGTTATTTAGTAAGTTAGTTAGCTGTGCTCTTGTCCTCTTGTTTTAATTACACAGAAAAAAATGGTGTAGAATTTAAGTTTAAACAATTTTCACTCAGAAACTGCAAGTCAATTTCACAAATAATTACAAAGAAACAGCAAGTATCACACTGAATTAAACATGGAATTATTATTTATTTATTTGTTGTTTTACTTATTTATTTTGTCAATCTGCAATAATCTTCGTTTTATTTTTCCCTGTTTCTAGACTATCAAGCATAGATATCATCTCACTAGTTAGTTCGTTTTAGTTAGTTTGAAACCTTCTGTCAAAGTCTATATATGTTTTATTAGTTAGATTTTAGAGTTAGTTAGTTGGTTAGTTAGTTTGTCTTTCCTCTGTTTCTACCCATCTGTAAGGATCCTTATGCATTTAGGGAGCATAAAGTTCAGATCACTTTAATCTGGAGTAGCAGATTAAAAAGAATACAACAAATCAGAGACAAAGACCACAATATCAGAGACAAGCAGGTAATGAATATGGCATTTAGTGCAGAGGAAGTGGGCGTCCCTCATCAAGTGGGCAAACTCTCATTAGAGGCAAATCCTTGACAGATTTCACAAAGCCCCCTTTTGAAGTCTTGGCTCACTCAGATACTGCCATTCAGAGGCTTCAGCTCTAAAGCTCCTCGGAGAGAGCGAGAAACCCCACATGAAACCATTTCGGAGTAAATCTAAATCTGCGACGGGAAAAGAAATTAGTTTAATTTTACACGCTCTTCAAAGTAAAATCTTTTGTGTGTGTGCGCTTACAGTTTATTAACACAAAGGGAAACCGAAAACACGTGCGCTTCTACAAAATACACAGTCATTAGGCAAAATATTATCATTCAGAGTTAACATGGCTGCTCTGGGCAAGGAGTGTGGAAAGTTGCACGCCGGGTAAAAATACTTTCCTCTCCCCAGCAGAGGTGCCAAGCCCCGAGGCAGAGGGGGCGTGGAGTTTGCTGGAGCTTGCCGGCACCTCGGAAAGCCCAGAGCAAACAATCTGTCGTGACAACAAGATGGTACCTTCATTATCGGCTTCATCGCCCCACACCTTCTCCTCATCAGCAGAGCGGGCTGACAGCTGAGGTGCCAAAGCTAGGCGGGCACTGCTGCGCGGCACTCTGGGAAAGAGACCGTTCCTGGTGTGCCTGATGTCCCAGGAGCTGCAGATCACACATGCGTATGCAAAAAAAAAAAGTTACCATGCGCATATGCAGATTACGCACACACACAAACAGACCAGTAGCTACAGATACTGTTATTCCAAAAACAACAATTAATCCCGTATAACCATCAAGTTCATTAGATACGGAGAGCAAAAACACTAAGGCGTTCATTGGGATTGTAGACTAAACATCATTCCCTTATTTTAAGTGTGGCACTGTAAATTTCATTCCTGCCAATTTGACTTTGCTGATAATTGGCTGGAGATGACAGGTTTGGTTGGTGTTTAGATGGAGTGGAGGAACTGCAGCGACAGTGTTTTGTTACGGCCGGGTAATAACTCCACACTCTGATCTCTGAAAGGTTCCTCACGTCTAAGTGTTCCTCGTTTCCTCGAAGTTAAGAGCGTCAGGGGTGTGAGCCGCGCTCTTCCCCTGGGGCGCTGCAGGTGTGTAAGCCGGACCGACAGCGCTAGCAGATTCCCGACATGAAGGAAGAGGAAAATAAACAAAATACGACGCAAGAATGTCACATTAAAACGCTATGAAAGCCAAAGCTGTCAGGCATCTTTGAGAAGCGAGGGCCCTGTAAATCCGCATAGTGCTGATTCAGTGACTTCAGACGGAGTGAGAGATGCTTGGGGGAATATGTGTGAATCAGAAAGAATTCCCTAAAGCATGGCATCCGGTGAGAGAGGGCTGGGCCTCCTCGACTAATGCGCCCAGCTTGGCACAGCCCATATAACACCTTCACCACCGACACCTGAACTGGCAGCTGAACTGTGTGAGTAATAAGAGAAGCTCAAAGTGCATTGTGTGAATATTGAGTTTTAAGTAAATATGAATTCGCTCTGATACAAACAGAAGCCTCCTGACAGTCGCTTATGTGCGAGTGCGAGTCTGTGTCGTCACTGCCATAAAAACAGCTTGCGAAAGCAGCACGTGCACGAATGTTAATACACGCTGAGACGCATAAACAGGGCACATCACATTATGTTTGTCATCCAAGTCACATTCTCACACTGCAAGTTACCCATAAACCTCTGAGATATGTTGATAGGCCTGTCATCATCTTCGCACAATTTTCTTCGCAACTCCATGCAACCTAATTAGAGACCCAAATGTGCCATTGACAAATGCAGAACGTCTCGCAATATTTGAGTACATGAACAATAAATTACCATAAACAATACACTAATAAAACACATTAAATTATGTCATAATCTCAAGCTAATTATGTACAGTCAAAACTAAATAATCACATCAGCCTTTATGAATTCTGAAAAGATAAATACATTTCTTCTATTCCCACTAACAAGGCAGACATGCTACTCGCCGAACACAGGCTGTATACATCAAATGCATTCAAAGGCATGGAAAAAAAAGACATTTCAAAATGTTAGTGCTTAATAGTTTGTGTAAATCTGACTAGTTTTTAAAAAATGCCTAAGATGAGAATTGTTTTATTTATATATTTTTTTGTAAAAAATTCCAAGATTCTGGCTATAATTTTTATGTGGGTCATAAATTGAAATTAATAAATAAATAAATAAATTTAACATTTCATACAAAATGGCCACATTATACATTTAATATTTTAATAAATATATATTTTAATATAGTGTTTTAATTACTAAGGCTTGTTGTTTACATATATTTTACTACATTTCTAACATATAATATATATTTGGCATATATTTGTAATATATTTTGGCCAGAAAAAAAAAATTTGCCAAATGTGAAATGTGCTCTCTAAAGGCATCTATAAAAATCAAATAAGTTATAAGATGTAAATGTTCATAAAAAAATTACATAACATATTGTTTTTTATATATAATGTGAAATATTAAAATGTAAATAAAAATGTTGGTCAGTAGAGGTTTACAAGGGTTTATAATCATTTTTCTAAATCCAACCGCAGAAAATGGCTATTTCTGACTATAATTCTGTGTGGATCTGGGAAATGTTCTCTATAGGTTAAACTTTCAGTTCTTATTGAAAAAAAGAAAAAGATTAATATGATTAAGGTGAATAAGAATTACGGTATTAAAGGTAATCCTCCTTTTAGCTCCTCAAAGTAAACTGTTTTGTAATTAGTGTATCAAAAGTATCACGAACCGGAATCAAAGCTGCGTGTCTTGACATCCCTCATAGGAGAAGGACAATAAGTCTGAAGGAAAAGACTTGTCTTTGCATGCCATCTGTCCTCAGCTCTGACGCTTGCTCTAATTACTGCTTCTCCCTTGGCTAATGCTCCCTCATTAGGCATCGGGAGCATGTGCAATCCACACAAGCACTGAGAAATTTGCACTAAAAACGCTAGCTGGAGCCATAATGGGATCAGAAAATCTGTCTGGTGCGAAAGGCAATTCACACTCGTGGCTAAACGCTCATTTTGCTTTTCTGTCTCTCTTAAATTTGTGCATCATCCACTACAACAACGCTGCTCCAGTCTCAGATTTTTGCTCCAGCACTGAAGTTTCACTCATGTCCTCCCGGACAGCACAGTGCTTCCAAAGACATGAAAATCGCAATGAAAGATTTGAGAGTTGGCAGATCTTGTTTCAGGGGGGATTCTTTTTGTTTCTTCACCATGCAACAGTGTTAATTGATCACTGCTTAAAACATCTGAGAAGTTCTCAATGGTTTATGAGAGCAATTATGAGTTTTTATCTGGAAAGCAATCTGTGCTATTATCTTTAGGGTAGTAGGTGAGTTCTTGCACACCGCACAGCACTTTCTTGTCTTGTTTTTCTTATTGTGTTAGATTTTTGTGGTTAATTTCTCCTGTTTTTGGTAACCAACAAAGAACAGAAGAAATGAAAAAAAAACATACCGAATGTGTTGAAGTAATTAAAATTCACTATCAGTCGACGGATGCAAAGGCTGCCTTTGTTCTGTAAAGCTCACGTTTGTCATTTCTGTACAGCAGGAATCTCAGTGCTGTTTGCTTTTATCTTTATAGCAATCAACGCAATGGGAACGGTAACCGCACATGGCTTTAGAACTGTAATATCAATTGTCATCATTAAATCATTGCAACATCAACGCTGTAATGTGCGCATGGCTCAAGGGTTTTCACTGCATTCCTCAGAAAGGACTGTTGGCATCAGCTGCCAGGAAAAGTGTGATTTATATTCTATCAAAAAAGGCATAGTAACCACAGATATGAAATCTCCCTACATAGTATTTATGTATTGGGATGGATGTTGTATAGCATAAAACACAGGTTGCATCAATGAGGTTAAACACATCTTTCTTATTCACTTCCTAAGGTCATGAGGCCTATTAAAAAATGATTGTGATTTTAACAGTAAAAGACTGTAAAAATGCTACAGTAAAAACCTGTTAATTGGTTATCAGTAACTTTCCATACTATATACGGTGAATAACTGTAATTACATTTAATGTAATTTTACAGTAAAATACTGTTAAAATTATGTTTTTTGGAAGTGAAAAAGAAAAA
>NW_015631022.1:650891-662469 GCF_001515625.1 Sinocyclocheilus rhinocerous | reverse complement strand
GTATTACAATGGTTCAAAACAGATATTAACACTTCAGTATGATGGTTTATTAACATTACATCAGTTAATGAAATACGTTTTTTTATTGTGAATTTAAGTTAAGTCTGTAAAACCTAAAATGTTGCTACCATATTTTCAACGGTGAAGTTCTGGCAACCACAGCTGCCGGTATTTTACCGTAAATGTCACAGATTTTTTTTTACAGTGTAACATCACATCATTTCACCAAAACATTCAGAGGTATCATTTCATTATGCTAACGCATATTAGCTTAGTGCAGCTCAATATTTCAACTGTTAGGTATATAAAATACTTCCTCTGGTATTTCTGCTGTAATTACGGCAAAGCGGCTTGTTTTGTATTAACAGAAACTGGGAGTGTTGAAATATAAAATTAATTAACCAGTGCTGCAGGGATGACATATTTTTGGAGGCTAAAACACGGAAATGCACAAGCATTTTAGTACATCCAGTTCCACTGTCCTGTGGTTTTTCAGTTAAATGCCTGAAATGAGGTCAGTGGTTAACACAAACATCATTCTACCACATGAAACACAGCAGTAATAGCCCACTCGTGTTTTTCAAAGCTTTTACATGTCTTGAAAAAGGCGGTTGCTCACAAGTGTCTAAATGGGACTATACCGAGGTCTTTACTAGTCTTTACAGTGTTTATAACCATGCTACTGCAAACTATTCTATTCTAAATATTTTAAAGATGTAGATTTGAAATAAACATTGAATGAGTCTTTAGAAGCTAGTGACAGTGATGTTGAAGTCATGTGATCGTCGTAGGTGGGGGGTGGGGTGGGAATGATTTCAATTTGCATCTTGATTTTGTGTGTTTTTAGCATTTTAATTAAGTTAAACTATTTTAAATACGATTAATTTAAATACTTGAAATTTTCCTGCAGCACCCATGCAAATTTACTGAGGCTCCTTGTTGGGAACTACTGTAATAAAGGCAAAAATGCCAAATATTATGACATAATTTCTGACTGAAATTGAGTGATGCTACTAAAATTAAAATGATATTTCAAACATATTGTGACAGGGTTGACATACTGAAGCATTTTATGGTTAGTAAAATTAATATTTGTACTTTGCAAGCCTGTAACCACACATTTAGTTGGGAGTTGGTGGTATTGAACCAACTATTGGATAATGACACTAATTTTGAATCAACTGAATTGAGCTGAATAATGACACTATTGTCTTCTGTGGAGCTGAAGTCAACTTTGCAGCTGAAATTGACTTTGTTTCATAATTAATGAACTTTGGAACATTTACAGAGTTATTGAACTGAATTAACCCTTAGCAAAGACCCGCCCCCCTTTGTAACTGTTGCTATGTCCGTCAAGCCAAGGCGCTCTCACGCCACACATCATGTTCTCACGCAGTGAAAAATACACCTTGGAGCAAAGAGGAAACTGACAAAATGCCCACACACAACACAGAGCAGGTTACTTTTGGTATGAAACAGCTTTCAAATTTGGTCATTTTTTAAGAAATTCAAACAATAAATAGCATTTTGTGCCTCTAATGTGTCATGACAGATTGCTGTAGCGTCTCAGTTCAAGCGGCATGTGAAGCGATCATCTCCTTCTCTTTACTAGTTATAGCATGAAATAAACATGAATGAACATCAGAAGGTATCTTGTTTCAACTGTGTTAAGACGTCAATACACACCATTTTTCAAGTTCAAGCCCACTCAAGCCCACTCATTTTTCAAGTTTAATCTACTCTTGTCTGGTTTGTGTGTCGGACAAAAATGGCAGATTCTGCTTTATGATTGGTCAGATCGCCTGTCAATCAAACTCCCGGTGAAGGGTCTACTGAAACAACATTAAACTAAATTGACCAGAAAATGAAACTATACAGCTGCTTTACAGCTGAAATTTAATTGTTTCATCATTGATGAATTCCGCAACATTGACAGTTACTGAACTCAAATATTGACATTATCGCCTTCTGTAGAGCTTCATAATTTATGAATTTTACAACATTAACACTGTAATTTCCCTAATGTGAAACTGCTTTGATCTGTATTGCGTAGAAGTGCTATATAAATAAACGCAACTTGATTGAAAACCATTTTGGTTTACCACTAATGGTATATTGGAACCGCCATGTCTTGTTAGGTCGGCCCCTCAATGTTTATGTTGGTTACCGCTCTGGTACTCTGTGTCTGAGGTGGGAAAATATGATTTCCTGAAAGTTAAACAGAATCTTTCATACGATTTGGGCCTGTTATTTCCCAACACAGTGGTTTGCTCTTCCTTCAGAGGCACAGAGAAATCTTGAGAGGTGATCCGAGGACTGAAGCACGTCTCCAGTTCTGTCCTGTTCCCAGCTCTCCTCTCTCCCACACAGAGACCCACACCCAGCCCCTGTCCATCTGCACCGGCAGGCACCTCAGCTGGGAGAGTCGCACGCACCAGCCTCCCTCTTCTGTTCAGGTCAGAGTCCTTCACACGCGATGACATCATCATTGTCTGTCAGTCACAGAAAGCTGTGGGCCTCCTGTCTCAACACAGACTTCAGCCATGCCAACAAAGTGCCTGCAGCACTTAAAGCCGAAGCATTACAGATGAACACGGATCCGCTGTAGTGACACCGTGCATCGAGAGACCCGCTTTACGTGGGCTCGGTTTGTTTGCTGCGCGGTGATGTGCTGAGTAGCTGGCTGTCTTTAACGTGTGCAGACGGCGATAGAGAGATGTGAGCCAATCCAGCCATCTTGTACTGAGGATTCAGGGATGGACAAGCGTTTGCCATCTGTAGCTGCGGCAAAGCGTGAGTCTGCAGCCAGCCCACATTGTGTCAGCAGCAGCCCCGATACTGAGGGCTTTTTAAGAGAGTGTTTGAGATGTCGCAGCCCTTTCTGTTGTACACTATCACCCACTAATGGAGCATTAACTTTTAGGGGGTGACATCAATTACTTCAAAAGATTTAATGAGTGTAAATGATTTATCTTAAGTGCAAAAGAGGAACTGGGAAGGAGCTCATTATGTAGTCAGTGATTATCACCTGCATATTAAGTGTTGTTAATAGTTATGGAAATCCTTGTGTTACACTGCACTGGAAGTGTCATAAATGGGGGCTCAGGATACTTGATGAAGGCAACAATGAAGGCATTTACAAATTATGTTTGTAAAATTGTATGTTTAACATTTAATTTAAAAACTGAAGAGTGCAGTTTTGGACAAAATATGTAGAATTAATTAAAGGACACTCCACTATTTTTGAAAATAGGCTCATTTTCCAACTCCCCTAGAGTTAAACAGTTGAGTTTTACCGTTTTCGAATCCATTCAGCTGATCTCCGGGTCTGGCGGTAGCACTTTTAGCTGTAGCTTAGCATAGATCATTGAATCTGATTAGACCGTTAGCATCTTGCTCAAAAATGACCAAAGAGTTTCGATATTTTTCCTATTTAAAACCGATATGGCTAGGAACTATACTCTCATTCCGGCGTAATAATCAAGGAAATTTGCTGCCGTACCATGGGTGCAGCAGGCGCAATGATATTACGCAGCGCCTGAAAATAGTCCCCAGCACGCTCCCTGAATCGCAACTTTTCATTTGCCGTCGGTCTAAGTACACGATGTAACTACAGAAGAGTCAAAGTTTTAAATAGGAAAAATATAGAAACTCTTTGGTCATTTTTAGCGAGATGCTAACGGTGCTAACTTCTGATTCTGATTCTGATAAGAATAGTTCAACATATGCAACATATGCAATCTAACATTAAGATTACAAGGAAAGCATTTTTATTCTTATAAAGACACAGATTGAGACTGAGACTGTCCTGAATGAGACCACCAAAATAACTCTAGCTGCTGAAGAACAAGTCCGCAGGTGTTACCATAGCAACCCAGACCTCCATTCCTTTCCTCAGCGTCACCCTCAGGGTCTTCCAGCTGACAGTAAGGTGCCTTAAATCACAGCTCAGGCGAGAGAGACACATGCTAAATTTCTGAAGTTTGCTCCTCTGAGTCATTCAGAGCTTTTCATTTCTGTTCCTCACCTAAAAGTTCTGTCATGTCGCATTATATCACAGCGACCGCCTCTGATCCACAAGACTTTTGCATGTTAAGCCTTACTTAGGATTGGAATGAAGTCTTCATATGATGACTAAATGCTCATTACGTGAGTCATATGTTGTCTTTTGAGAAAATAGCTTTGAAGTATAAAAACATTGTAACTTTTTAGAATTCAAAACTTCCTTTCCAGTCCAAAAAGTGCATTTATTGAAACTAAACAGCTAAAATTACTTACTCTATGATATGATATTGGCAGTGTAATTTTATTAGTAGTATTTTAGTAATATTTATTAGTAGTATTTCTATACTAGTATAGTTTATATTAATATTATATTTTCTGTTTTCATTTAAATTTTTATTTACTCATTTTATTTACATTTTATTATTTTTTATGGGTTGAATTTATTTTTATTTCAGTTTTAGTTTTTATTTATTCGTAATTTTTGTGATTCAGCTTAAACTTATTTCAGTTAGCTGCTAGGTAACATTCCTAATTTTCCTATAATTAACTCAATATTTAATTTTATATTTAAGTTCAATTTCAATGATTAGCAATGTTTTTAATCATGGTTTTATTTATTTATTATAACCTTGGTTACTGGTTCATGAGAAACGTCCTTTAGTAGCAACTAAACTGAATACAGTGATTATGTTAATGTGATTATGCTCATAATTAAAGTAACCAAACCTATTAAGCTCATCGACAGGTTTGAAAACATGACAGAACAGAATAAATCACATTTCTGGAGCTCATGCAACAGTTTTAAATAGACGTAGACATTAGACATTATGTTTTTATTATTATGTATGGAGGCGCATACTACCCACTGAGCCACATTTATTAATTTATTCATGCTCATTTATGCATTCATTCCGCATTTATGAAATTTATGCACAATGTCCAAGCAGTATAAATCTGTAAATTCCAACAAAACTAATCATACATGTACCGGCTAACCAATTCAAGTACTACACAACTCTTACTGAATATCTAAAATAATAGCAAGTAGCATGTAAAACAGATTGAAGAGGTTTGTCCATATCATGCATACATCTTAATTTGCTGAATCCTTAAGCTAGTTATTAATAACAATAATCAGATGTATGCGTAAATGTAGCCAGTGATCATTTTAGTCTGATATTAACAGTTTGTGCAGCACATTTCAGCCTGGATTGTTTTATGAATCTGTCACAATTTAATACAGGCTCTGTAAAGAGGGTGTTATTGAAGGATGGGGAGGTAAAAATTATATAACATGACAGCAAACCCACAGTCAGCGTGTGAGCGGAGCTGGAGAAGGGGCTCAGCGCTGCTGCTCTTTACACATGCAAAGAGAGCGTCATAAAGACGTACAAGCAAAAAGTGGTCTGTTTAATGACAGAGGGTTGAAAATAAAAACTAAACTATATTCATTTTGATGTCATCCCATGGGACTGTACATTTTTTTAATGAGGAAAACTGACTAAACTATTAACTACACTCTAAAAAATAAAGGTGCTTCACGATGCCATAGAAGAACCATTTTTGGTTCCACAAAGAACCATTCAGTCAAAGGTTCTTTAAAGAACCTTTGACTGAATGGTTCTTTGTGGAACCAAAAATGGTTCTTCTATGGCATCGCTGTGAAGAACCTTTTGAAGCACCTTTATTTTTAAGAGTGTAGGCTATGAATGTTCTTTCGCCTCAAAGATGCATTTCAAGAAATCAGCAAGGCCTCAGTAAAAAGTTCTGTTCTTTGTCTCATCTTTGTTTTGAACCCAGTTTGTGATTGTAAGACACCTACCAAAATGGAAAGTGCCACAAACACGCAAGAAACAAAGCCACAATCACACACACATTCGCACACAAAAGAAAGTCGACATCCTTCCCACACCTGAGGTGGTGAAGCTCTCACCTCCCGATCGCATACAGGTGTAAAAGCAAATACAATGGATCTTTATTCAGGTTGAATCACGTGAAGTCTCATAAAGCCCGACGCAGGTGTGCAACAGACTTTCGGATCATCAGACACTTTAGAAGGTGGATATTTGATCTAATCACTCCATCAAACAGCATGAGAAGGAAGAACCTAATCGTTCATTTCCAGAGAGCATCAACAAGGGTACACATCTGTAAGAGGCCTGTGAACTTGTGTCATTTCATTAGGGAAATCAGCGCCGTATTTAACCCCGCTCGGCAGCAACACCAGCCGCTATATATACGAGCCGCACAACCCCTACGTCTCATTTTATGCAGTGCTGCATCATAAGGGAAAAAGAGGATAGAGTGATGTTTACCTATTCACACCTCTGATGAGTGTAGGAGAATTGAATTCAGAATTGAATTCAATAATTGATTTGGACAGCAGCCGCGCCATGAACATCTGGGGTCGTTCTCACTCCGGCACACCTTCTGATGGCATAATAAAAGAAGGATGAACTGCGAGGCGCAGTCATTTACACCAATATTTCCCCGCAAATGCATTAAAAGCGTTCCCCGATGAAGCGAATTAGCCTTTCTTTACAGTTGTGGTGTGACTTTGATAATCGGATCTTCAGATATATTATTTGTCATCTTTAATTATCTGATTACACCAAACATCAGAGTCAACATCGCATTTAGTGGGATTATCACTTGAATGGAAGTGAACGCGATGCAAAACATCTAAACGGGGCGCACCGGCCAACGTTTGCGCCCTAACTTGGGGCTCTTTCCTTTCTGGCATCTGGTTCACTGAGTAAATTGGCTGCACAGACACCCTTCCTCGCTCTGCTCGGTTCTGTGGCGCTCCCATTTAAAAAGTGAGAAATTATAATTATCAGAATTATGCTTTTAATGATGCGTTAATTAGACTCCTACAGTGAGATTAGCAAGTGCTTATGAATTATTAACTGTGAAGTCTTTCCAGAATTTTAACAGGCAGGATGCACTAAATTTGCTTTTTGGTGATTAGCGTGCTGAAAAATAACACAACAGACTGTGGTGCATATGCTTATGATTACAACTTTAAGTGCATTTATTTAACTCTATCACACACCGGCAGTTTCGTGCCAAGATTCTGTGCAACCAACTTCTCGGGCAAAGAGCCTCGCGGATTCCTACTTTCTCATTAACAGAAACATATGATGAATCATTCTCTGCCAAAAGTCTTTTTTAGCACACGGCTGATATATATGGCGTGCGCTCTTTCTGTTTGGTGTTTTCGCTTTGATGCTTTGTCAAGGTCACTGTAATTATGTATGTGCTTTCCTTGCTAATGCAGTCGTCAAATCTTCTGCTCCACTCTGTCAACAGCAGTGAAAACAACGAGGATCGGTAGCACACCTTACCGAACCCCCTGCGAGCGAGCGCGGAAGACGTTAAATAAACAAGCCTCCCCGCAGCCAATCCCGGCCGGTGTTACATGAGCCAAACCTAACAGAGCATGGTAAAACTATTTGGGTAATCCCTAGTTGTAATAACTAAGTCAACTGTTTTGAATTGCGAGAGCAGCCTCTGGCCCAACCGCAGTGATCATGGCCACCCTCTTTAGGCCCGCTTGCTACGCTTGGTCTGAGCTGTCCAAACTTTCCGATGGAAATAAGCCTGCTAATTTGCAGGACGTGGGTACCACACCCCGCTTGGCATGCATGAGTGCACCGTGCACCCAGGAGACGTCGCACAAAAGACAATTTAAGGGGAAGGAAGAAGCCTGCTCTTTGCCCGCAGTCCATTTTAAACAAATAACCAATAAATAACCCATGTCCAAATAGCCAATTTAGACAGCGCCAGTACCAATTGGTCTGAGGACTATTACAGTGAACAAAGGAGACGCCTGATTGACGCCTCAATCTGTGATGCCATAGGGAATGATTGAGTTTTTGAACAAGAGAGATCTTACTCTTGTTAGTAATTCATAGGAGATAATCAGACTGCCAATTATTATGGCAAAATAAACCCAACACGAAGCAAGCAAATGGGTCTTGTATCATTCTGAAAGGAGTTTTTACACCTGAAAAATAATTAAATAAACTGACATGAAATATTGATTTGAGTGGACAGTGAAGAAGATTGGTTGCCTGAGATGGTCGGCAAAAATAACTGATCACAGAACGCCGCAAATGACTAAAGAAAATCAAGTATTCCAGAGAGTTGTGAAATATTTTGCAATAAAATCAGTAATGAATCAGTGACTGGGCTTTTCGATATTTTTTAGCAACACAAACATGCAGTCAGTCATCAGGGTTTTTCCTGCATAGAGAATTATGAGGCGGCCGCCTCCGCCAAACTTTGAGCCGCCTCTGGTTGTCGACAAAATTCAGGCAGGCAGTCGCGTGCAAGCATCACTGAACAGCGTCCATTAAGAGCTTTTAGTTCATATTTGGAAAAATACTGATATTTTATACAATTTTACTTGATATTTCTTTACACAGATCATCATTTCTATTCATTTTCCACTGATTTACGCAATCTGATGAGCATTAACTCAAATTATGTGATCATCTCTGTATGAATTAATGAATTAATGAATGGAGGAGATGCGCGGTTTTGTTTACTACACACATACTGAAGCGCGCGTGACACTCGCTGTGATTGTCATTTAGTGAGACTCACTGTCTGTCGTCTCACTAAATGAGGACATAAATACATGAACAATATCTCCAGAACTGCTCTGCTCTTCATGAGTATTTTACCGTTTCATTTGAGTAAAACTGGCGTCATATCATATACACACAGAACTGTAAAGGTATTCACGGCAACCCGTCAAAATAAAAGTTCGGTTTAACTTGAAGACACTGCGGCAGAAATATTTTACTATTGTTCAGCAGAATGTACATACTGCTACTAGGCTACTATTAAAATTATTAAAACTTTATTTTTTTTAAGCAGTTTTCACAGAACATTTCTTCCATTTTTTTATTTTAATAGGCCTAGTAAATCCCCTTTGTTTGCCAAAATAACGAAATAAAGTTTTATTTTAAATAATTTAAAGATAAATTAAATTAATGTTTTATGCCTCATTCATTTAATAACCAGATACACAACACAGAATTTCTGAGGAAAAAGAAAACATTTCATAAGTCTATTTTAAGAATAAATTTGAATAAATTAAGTTAAGTTAAATTAAGACATGCTACAACACAGAATTTGGTAACAATAAAACATATGGTGAAAGAAAATAAAACATTTCATAGGGCCCTAAACATACTTTTTGTTAAACTTTTAATAAACTAATGTGAAGTTGTAGAAGTTTCATGATTTTAAATAATTAGACATGCTTTTTGATTAATAAAATGTAATTTAACCATTAAAAAGGATTCCAGAAAAATTAGAATGGAAAAAATGGAATTTGGAAAAAAAATAAAACGGAATTTGGGAAAAAATAAATCAGATTTCATAGGGCCCTATTTAGCACACGATTTAAGGGTTTTGATTTGGGGTATTTTCATAACAATAAGAGTTATGTCTTAGCTTCATGCTAATGTTAGCTCTAATGCACCTGTTACCCTGCTGCGATTGCCTTTCATGATGTAGTCTACCAGAAGAATTCACGTAAGGTTGTAAGAAAATGTTTTGTTTTCTAGAAAGACACTTTACGTGGATAAATGTATATTGGATCAAAGCGATGTGGACCAGGAGACTATAAGGAGTGGATAAAGTTTTTCAATTTCATGAAGTGTTTAACAACCTAATGTTATGTTTATGTTCACCTATAAAAGGGCTTTTAGCTGGTATGATGTATTTAATTTAATGTTCAACGGGTTTGTTTTTGTAAAATGTACATTTATAATTGTAATTTTTTTCAATTATTATAACACCTAAAATATGTTGCGTGTAAAAAGTGTTGGTTTCAGCCAGTTGAAGGGTGGGTACATTGTGTGCACATGATCATTGTGCTGATTACAGTGTTATTAAACTTTAGACATTCAAATGTTTGTAAGCAACTGAAAAAAGCACAAATGTCAGGGCATGTCAAAACTTTTCCAGGCCCCAAAACACCCTCGGACCCCAGAGGGTTAACACTGACACAAGGATATATATGGAGAAATAAAAGAAACATATCACAAATTATATTATAAAAAATGAATATACTGTAATGTAAAAAAATAGATTACATCTATCTATCTATCTATCTGTCTATCTGTGTCTGTATCCAGCTTCAGCTTAAACTACATCTTAAAATATATTCAAATAGAAAACACTTAATTTTAATTATTATATTTCACAATATTATTGTTCTTGCTGTATTTTTGATCAAGTTGTATGCAAAATACTCTTTTGCACATATACATAAATAAAAATAAACAGATAAATATAGATATATAAATATACACACACACACACACACACATAAATACATATATATATATATATATATATATATGCTAAATATTTAAATATTTAATATTTATATATTTAATATCGTTTTTAATATATTTTTACAACATATTTTTTTATTATATGAGTGGGTGGGTGTGTATGAGTGTAAAATTTAAACAATATATAACAATAATAAACAAGCCTCTTTTATGTAAATATAAATATCTAAAAAATATATATATTCATGTATTTATGTAAATATAAAGACACAAAAATATATTTATATATACAGCTGTGAACCCTGTTACTTTTATGTAATGTTTTTACATAAAACATGTTTTTGAGTTATTCAGATTACAGGATTGAGTTATTCAGATTCCTGTGATTCAGAGTCACCGGTAACATGCCTGTGGCAATAACGGATTAACGGCTTGTTGTGTGGTTATTAAGTACCTCCATACATAATGCAATGGATCACTGACAGTGCTCAAAAAAAAATCATATCAATTTCCTCTCTGACAACGTGTGACTTATGAAGCGCATTTTAATGAACCATTGTTTCTTTGATATTTCCTGCTATAGGTTTTTCTCCACAGGGCATCAGTAAATGCGTTAGTGGGCCGGAGGCTAGAAAATAACACAATGAGATGTATTTTATGAAGAGACCTCCGACAATCGCACCGAGCGAATACTCATCGGCAGGTTTTGTTTTTGCACAGGTTATGCAAATCAGTCCTCGTTGACTCACCGACTCGTTATAACATTAATTAACACAGTGCTACCTTGCACAATATTTGGTAACAGAGCCACTGTCTGCGGATGTAAAAATTTACAGGATTCCAATTTTAATGAGGGAGCAGAGCACAGGTGTGCTAATGAAGGGATTGGCTCATTTGAATAAAACCATCCTGTTTGGGAGAAAATTAATTAGCAACACTGGAGTAAACGCTGACACCTTTGAACAGAGATGGTGAAATTATACCATAATGCAAATTTGCCTTTGATGACAAAGCTGCTCCTGCCTTATTATATCTGTTTAGTAAAAGTTTGTCAATCAGCATTAATCACCGTGTTATCGTCTACATTAGAGAGGTTAGTTACTACAGACGTTTCTAATTGTGGGACTGAATTGCGCTAATAGTCACAAAGTCGAGTTCAAAAAGCAGCATTTAACAAACAGCTATCCCGCTTCACGTTTAGTCTCCATTTGAGGCTAAATTTACGTGATGCTCGTCTCAATTTTCCTTCCTGGATT
>NW_015631022.1:642205-649188 GCF_001515625.1 Sinocyclocheilus rhinocerous | reverse complement strand
AATTACTGAAATAAATTAACTTTTCCATGACATTCTAATTTATTGAGATGCACCTGTACACACAGAAATATAAAGGTATTCATGGCAACCTGTCAAAATAAAAGTCCGGTTTAACTTGAAGACATCAGAAATATATTTCTTTTGTTCAGAAGAATGTACATACTACTACTACTACAATTAAAACTTTATTTTTTAAGGAATAATCACACGACATTTCTTCCATGTTTTAATTTTAATAGTAAATCCCCTTTTCATAAGGGGATTCCTTTTCATTCTAAACATTTCATAAGGATATTTTAAGAATAAATTAAGTTGTTTTTATGCATTCAAATAATTAGACATGCTACAACACAGAATTTGGTAACAATAAAACATATGGTGAAAGAAAATAAAACATTTCATAGGGCCCTAAATGTACCTTTTGTTATAAACTAATTAAACTAATGTGAAGTTGTAGAAGTTTCATGATTTTAAATAATTAGACATGCTTTTTGATGTAATTTAACATTTAGCACACGATTTAAGGGTTTTGATTTGGGGTATTTTCATAACAATAAGAGTTATGTCTTAGCTTCATGCTAATGTTAGCTCTAATGCACCTGTTACCCTGCTGCGATTGCCTTTCATGATGTAGTCTACCAGAAGAATTCACGTAAGGTTGTAAGAAAATGTTTTGTTTTCTAGAAAGACACTTTACGTGGATAAATGTATATTGGATCAAAGCGATGTGGACCAGGAGACTATAAGGAGTGGATAAAGTTTTTCAATTTCATGAAGTGTTTAACAACCTAATGTTATGTTTATGTTCACCTATAAAAGGGCTTTTAGCTGGTATGATGTATTTAATTTAATGTTCAACGGGTTTGTTTTTGTAAAATGTACATTTATAATTGTAATTTTTTTCAATTATTATAACACCTAAAATATGTTGCGTGTAAAAAGTGTTGGTTTCAGCCAGTTGAAGGGTGGGTACATTGTGTGCACATGATCAGAATGGTAGGCCTACCACCTCCGCCTCATTTTGAGCCAGGAAAAACCCTGGTCATCTACTGCTTTTTCAGGATCCTGGTTGTTGTTTTTTGGTAACGATTTCAATTTTGCATTCTTAACATAAAATAATTAATAATATAATATAATAATAGTCTTTGATATTTCCTGCTATAGGTTTTTCTCCACAGGGCATCAGTAAATGCGTTAGTGGGCCGGAGGCTAGAAAATAACACAATGAGATGTATTTTATGAAGAGACCTCCGACAATCGCACCGAGCGAATACTCATCGGCAGGTTTTGTTTTTGCACAGGTTATGCAAATCAGTCCTCGTTGACTCACCGACTCGTTATAACATTAATTAACACAGTGCTACCTTGCTCAATATTTGGTAACAGAGCCACTGTCTGCGGACGTAAAAATTTACAGGATTCCAATTTTAATGAGGGAGCAGAGCACAGGTGTGCTAATGAAGGGATTGGCTCATTTGAATAAAACCATCCTGTTTGGGAGAAAATTAATTAGCAACACTGGAGTAAACGCTGACACCTTTGAACAGAGATGGTGAAATTATACCATAATGCAAATTTGCCTTTGATGACAAAGCTGCTCCTGCCTTATTATATCTGTTTAGTAAAAGTTTGTCAATCAGCATTAATCACCGTGTTATCGTCTACATTAGAGAGGTTAGTTACTTCAGATGTTTCTAACTGTGGGGCTCAATTGCACTAATAGTCACAAGGTCGAGTTCAAAAAGCAGTATTTACCAACAGCTTTCCCTCCTCATGTTTAGTCTCCATTTGAGGCTAAATTTACGTGATGCGCGTCTCAATTTTCCTTCCTGGATTACCATGTTTAAGCCTTATTTTCAGCAGACAACACAAGCTAACTGCAGCTTATTAAAACGTATGAGGTGGAATTTTACAGCGACATTCAAGACGGAGCAGATAATAGGGAAATACCATGTCTTTTCATGAAGTGTAGAGGAACGTAGTCTTAACCCGAGGCCTGATATTAAAACGTTCTTCTGCGCTTAAAGCAGCAATTAAGGAGCGTTGTGAAACAAGTGTTAGATACTCAAAAGTCTCTCACAAGATACCTCCGAGTTTATCACTTTGAATACCCACTTGAGGCTAATGCTTTTCATAGCTGCTGTTTCATCCGCTCTATCTTGGTGGGACCACACATTTTCCACATCTACTGAAAACTATGGCTATAAATCTAAAGCTTTACATAGAGCGGGCCTTTATCCTCCAGCTAAATAGACACCATCCTGCACAGCCTGAAATAAATCAGTGACTGGGCTTTTCTGTACTTTTTAGCAACACAGACCAGCAGTCAGTCATCTTTTTCATGATCCTGGTTGTTGTTTATCTTGCAAAAATAAATAAATATTATTATAAAATACTTAAATATTATTAAATATAGTATTATTCCTACAATGTTAAACTGAATATTATTACATATAAAATTATTAAAATAACTGCAATTAATTTAATACTTTTTTCAACTCATCTTTAAGAAAAGGGGGGGGGGATAACTGCTATGTGCAAAAAACTTTCACGAGTATGCACAGAATTTGCTGAATTTACTTCTAAGCCCTTGATGAAGTACATTCTATTCTACATTCGCCATGTGGCATGATTAATGGCATTGATATTTCTCATACTAAAATCAACTGCAAAACACAATTTTCTTGGTTATTGTTAAATATAATTAAACCTACAAGGAGCAATGTTCTTGGTACTTACAGCACTTCCAATATATATATTTATAAAAAAAAACAGCTAAAAATGAAATGTGAAAAATGAAAGCTAAAAATTTGAGGCTAAATTTACGTGATGCGCGTCTCAATTTTCCTTCCTGGATTACCATGTTTAAGCCTTATTTTCAGCAGACAACACAAGCTAACTGCAGCTTATTAAAACGTATGAGGTGGAATTTTACAGCGACATTCAAGACGGAGCAGATAATAGGGAAATACCATGTCTTTTCATGAAGTGTAGAGGAACGTAGTCTTAACCCGAGGCCTGATATTAAAACGTTCTTCTGCGCTTAAAGCAGCAATTAAGGAGCGTTGTGAAACAAGTGTTAGATACTCAAAAGTCTCTCACAAGATACCTCCGAGTTTATCACTTTGAATACCCACTTGAGGCTAATGCTTTTCATAGCTGCTGTTTCATCCGCTCTATCTTGGTGGGACCACACATTTTCCACATCTACTGAAAACTATGGCTATAAATCTAAAGCTTTACATAGAGCGGGCCTTTAGCCTCCAGCTAAATAGATACCATCCTGCACAGCCTGAAATAAATCAGTGACTGGGCTTTTCTGTACTTTTTAGCAACACAGACCAGCAGTCAGTCATCTTTTTCATGATCCTGGTTGTTGTTTATCTTGCAAAAATAAATAAATATTATTATAAAATACTTAAATATTATTAAATATAGTATTATTCCTACAATGTTAAATTGAATATTATTACATATAAAATTATTAAAATAACTGCAATTAATTTAATACTTTTTTCAACTCATCTTTAAGAAAAGGGGGGGGGGATAACTGCTATGTGCAAAAAACTTTCACGAGTATGCACAGAATTTGCTGAATTTACTTCTAAGCCCTTGATGAAGTACATTCTATTCTACATTCGCCATGTGGCATGATTAATGGCATTGATATTTCTCATACTAAAATCAACTGCAAAACACAATTTTCTTGGTTATTGTTAAATATAATTAAACCTACAAGGAGCAATGTTCTTGGTACTTACAGCACTTCCAATATATATATTTATAAAAAAAAACAGCTAAAAATTAAATGTGAAAAATGAAAGCTAAAAATCTGTAAGCTGTATGTATGTGTGTATATATATATATATATATATATATATATGTAGCTTACAGATTTTTAGCTTTCAGGTCCAGTGACATAATGGGATAGGACAAAGGTTATATCATGAATACTAGGTCTTTGGACAGCTTACTCAACTGACATACTGCTTTTTGCATACTTTATCATATGGAAATATGTATAGGCCTATTCAGAGACTGAAAATGCAATGAGAACGTCAAGTGTGAAACACATTTTTCTATACATTTAAATCAATATCCCTGGTCACAGAACTGTTTTTATATTAATATTTTTAATAAAATGACTTGAATAATAGTAGCCTGGTGACTATAATAATATTAAAGCTGCTAGATTTTTCGCCAAAAAATAACGAAATTCTATTGCTGAGGAAGTTCAAAACACAGTGCTCAAATTTGTCAAATTTACTACAGTAAAACTATTCATTTAAATTTTGATCTGTCGGGTCGGATTTCGCGGTGACTTCCATGCCTACGTCATTCGTTTGGTCTTCAGGTCACGTCCATAAACACAGAAGTTTGGCGACTAGACTGTTGCTACAATAAACAGTTGTTTGAGCTAGTCAACGGGATAGCAATTAACACGGACAGTCCTTAACGGCAACTCTCGCTGATGACCTCTTGAGAATCACCCTTTCAAAACAAACAAACCTCGAACTGCGGAAAGTCTGTATTTAAAAAAAAAATGGAAAGCTAAACCTGTGCCAAAAATAAAACCTGAACCACAACTACAGATATGACAGCCAACTTACTTGCTCAGATGAGGTCTTTTTGTTTTATACGCTTTGTTGGAAAAATTTTCGCACAGTCTGGTGGTCTTGATGCAGCATGACAGATCCACGCTGTCAATATGGCAATTACCGGTAACCATGGAGACTCCGCAAACTATCGCAGAAGCAAAACTGACGTAAAATAACGTAATTTTATGTTTCAACCACAGATGGCGATAGAGGCCGAAGTTTAAGTAGGCTATAATGCTAAAGATATCCATTACAATATCAAAGGTGCAGTGGGTAATATTGACAACCAACGGTTAAAATGAGTGCTGCATTCCAAATTCAAAATTTTGGAGAGCGTTATTTCCCACCCCCTCCTCCTCAGACTCGACGTTTACGCGGGTTGCCAGTTGAGTACAAGCCCAAGAAGCAACTGGATTGAGGACAAGCAACTGGAACAAGCCCAATTGACAAAGGAAGATTATTTATCTGCCTTATCTGGTCATAAAGTTTTTTTGGTCGACTAGAATATGATTTCGTTTGCTGGATTTCATGGCTGCAATTCAGTGTTTTCCGCCGACTGGCAACCCCGGGTGTTGAAATACTATTGGGTAAATTGGAAGGGGGCGGAATCTCACAGACAAAAACAAAAACAGATAATCCGACACGGAATGCACATTGAAAGTAGAATTAATGGCTGTAACAATGTTTTCTGAAGAACAAGTATGTAAACTAAGCATGTTTCCTATATATCTGCAAACATATTATGGTATTTTTATGCTTTAGTTAAGTCAAAAAGAAGAAAAAAATACATACAACACCTTGAAGTTATAATAATAATAATAATTATTATTATTATTATTAGAGTTAAAGAGTCAAAGGTAATACATTTCTGAATTTACAGTAGGGATGTTTTCAGGGCCTTACTGATGGCCCTGATAAGGAACTTTTTTTTATCTCACTAAATTTTTCAGCATATGATGACCTTCAGAGAGAAGTGTAAGCTGCTGATGTGGTGTAAAGTTCTCATCTCGCTCGGTCTGATGTGACTGTCAATGGTCAGTCTCCTTACTGTCGTCTGTAAATATAGGGATTGATAAATATAGTCCCAGCAACCGGATGCCCGTGATGCTGATGCACCGCTTTTCATCATAATTCTGCACCCAGAACCAGACTGGGCCCCTTAAATAGTGATGTGCTAGAACACAAATAGGGGATGCGTGATCACATTGGAGAAAACCTGCTGTCGGGTGTTGATTCGCGCTGTCTGGTGAGTGCCAATGGGGACGCGCGTCAGTTTTATAGCTGAGCCGGGAGGAGAGGCGTTGGCAGGGAAAGAAATGCGCTCATCAATGTTTATTAATCATCGGCGTGATATGATACTGTAGACTTGCGGTATTTTTTACACACGTTGAGCATGCACAATCGTCTTTGGCTACAAGTCGATTAACTTAATTAGTCACAGGTCTGTGTGAAAGCCATGCAAAACTGTTTCTGGTATAAGCAAAAAGCCGTAAGTGTCATTCTATCAGCTGTCAGTCAAAGTCACCTGCTGGGCCTGCTTTTTCTTTTTTAACACACACGTCGGAGTGTCTCAAGCTGTTCAAGCGTCAAATTTTCTATATGAACCGCATGAAACAAAGGAGCAACAGCTCACACATCAGAAAACCCACTGTGTATCTATGAAAAGGACAAAAAATGCAAGACGAGAGTGATGGGGCCAGGAAAGCTGATACAGCATTATGAATAACTTGCTCACCAATGGATGCTCTGCAGTGAATGGGTGCCGTCAGAATGAGAGTCCAAACAGCTGATAAAAACATCACAATAATCCACACTACTCCAGTCAGTCAATTAACATCTTGTAAAGCGAAAATCTGCATGTTTAACAAATCCATCATGAAGATGTTTTAACAATAAACCATCACATCTGGTCGAAATATGAGTTGATAATCCCTAATAATGCTTTCTCCAGTAAAAAGTCCATCCTTTGTTTTCCTCTCCCATCAAAATCCACCAACATATTTGTTTAGAACTGATTTGGATTGTTTTGCTTGCTTAATTTGTGCATATTTCTCTCCTGATTCAGATGAGATGACTAGGACTTTTAGCCGTATTTTAGCTGGAAGCAATCATTTTAAATTAGAAACCTCTTATCAGCTGTTTGGACTCTCATTCTGACGGCACCCATTCACTGCAGAGGATCCATTGATGAGCAAGTGATGTAATGCTCTATTTCTCCAAATCTGTTCTGATGAAGAAACAAACTCATCTACATCTTGGATCACCTGAGGGTGAGTACAATTTCAGCATATTTTGGTTTAACGATTCCTTTAAACTACATCATGATTGCTAGTTTGATATTACTTTTATACAATATTTAATATACAATAGTTATTATATAATATA
>NW_015631022.1:624701-641963 GCF_001515625.1 Sinocyclocheilus rhinocerous | reverse complement strand
TATATATATATAATACTATATAATAGTTAATATGTATTGTTAAATAACACAGGAACAAGAGCTTTGAGTGATGAACAAAGGTGCTACATGTTTAATCAGCTCTGACATGTGAAAGACAAGGTAGATTTCTATCTGCAAAGAGGTATTGCACATGAATGATTGTTATGATTCTTTTAACCTCCCTCACTGTCTTTGTCCACGCAACACGCTATTAACTGATGTTTCTGTGTAATTACTCTGTCTGTGTGTTTTACAAACACGCAGACACTCACAAAAGAGGCTGGTATGTTTTCAAAGAAGCTAAGCGGCATGTCTGCAATAATTTAAATATTTGTAATCAAAACAGAAAACTCTCACTGACTGTTTTGGGTATACACAAAAAATCCTCGCCAATCAAAATAGTGTTGCGAAAGCACAATGTCAAAAGCAATATCGATGTAACCGCTGATGAGCGTCTTCGGTTTAGCTCATGGATTTTGGATCGGCAACAGTCATTGTGCATAAATTAGAGCTCCTAACACTGATTCACAAAAAACAATCAATTACCCTTCTAGACTTGACTGGCAGTACCCTATAATTGGGGGGCTGCTTTCCTTTTCTCAAGTGCCCCGCAGCCAATCGGTGCAGACCAAACAGGTGGCAGCAGAGGAAACAAGCTCTTCCAGTCCATAAAACAGGCTAACTAGCTCCTGAAAGTTGCCAGCCTGCAATTATCATATCATTTCTGCTTTTTCTTTTTTAACACACACGTCGGAGTGTCTCAAGCTGTTCAAGCGTCAAATTTTCTATATGAACCGCATGAAACAAAGGAGCAACAGCTCACACATCAGAAAACCCACTGTGTATCTATGAAAAGGACAAAAAATGCAAGACGAGAGTGATGGGGCCAGGAAAGCTGATACAGCATTATGAATAACTTGCTCACCAATGGATGCTCTGCAGTGAATGGGTGCCGTCAGAATGAGAGTCCAAACAGCTGATAAAAACATCACAATAATCCACACTACTCCAGTCAGTCAATTAACATCTTGTAAAGCGAAAATCTGCATGTTTAACAAATCCATCATGAAGATGTTTTAACAATAAACCATCACATCTGGTCGAAATATGAGTTGATAATCCCTAATAATGCTTTCTCCAGTAAAAAGTCCATCCTTTGTTTTCCTCTCCCATCAAAATCCACCAACATATTTGTTTAGAACTGATTTGGATTGTTTTGCTTGCTTAATTTGTGCATATTTCTCTCCTGATTCAGATGAGATGACTAGGACTTTTAGCTGTATTTTAGCTGGAAGCAATCATTTTAAATTAGAAACCTCTTATCAGCTGTTTGGACTCTCATTCTGACGGCACCCATTCACTGCAGAGGATCCATTGATGAGCAAGTGATGTAATGCTCTATTTCTCCAAATCTGTTCTGATGAAGAAACAAACTCATCTACATCTTGGATCACCTGAGGGTGAGTACAATTTCAGCATATTTTGGTTTAACGATTCCTTTAAACTACATCATGATTGCTAGTTTGATATTACTTTTAAGAAGCTAAGCGGCATGTCTGCAATAATTTAAATATTTGTAATCAAAACAGAAAACTCTCACTGACTGTTTTGGGTATACACAAAAAATCCTCGCCAATCAAAATAGTGTTGCGAAAGCACAATGTCAAAAGCAATATCGATGTAACCGCTGATGAGCGTCTTCGGTTTAGCTCATGGATTTTGGATCGGCAACAGTCATTGTGCATAAATTAGAGCTCCTAACACTGATTCACAAAAAACAATCAATTACCCTTCTAGACTTGACTGGCAGTACCCTATAATTGGGGGGCTGCTTTCCTTTTCTCAAGTGCCCCGCAGCCAATCGGTGCAGACCAAACAGGTGGCAGCAGAGGAAACAAGCTCTTCCAGTCCATAAAACAGGCTAACTAGCTCCTGAAAGTTGCCAGCCTGCAATTATCATATCATTTGTGTTGTAAATCACACTGCTTCTTGTCATGGTATCATCATATGCAGCACATATAACCTCCCCACCACCACCAAAAAATGTTTGGGAAAAAAAAGAGTAAACATATTTCAGGCCATTTTCAAAAAGATCGTTTCATCGCAAATATGCTTAAGTAGCTGTGAAAACTGTTCATAAATCATAAATATGTGTGACATTGTCCCTCCCTACTGTACTACGTTGCACAATAGACTCAAACGCAGCTAGTATGTACTTCCTCCTTCTCAAGTCCAAACATCCCCAATTCCAGCTTACCCACCCACATACCAAATTATTATCCTGTCATCTAGACACAAGGATGTACGACATTTTTATAATGCCTTATGTCCATCATATCTTAAATAATTGGAAAAGTAATAATCCTTCCATCTGGTTTTTGTTTTCCATTGGCTGTTATAATCATGACAACCCATAGATTAATATGTTGTTTAGTTTAGTCATTTGCGCAGTTATCGGATAATTTTATGAATACTTGTAATTAAAACACATACAACACTGAACAGTGACACTGTTGTTTATAGTCTCGCTGAGGTACTGTATGTTCTCACCCTCTAAACACATGGTAATTGCTCAGCTGCAGTTGATACAGCCACAAATTAGGCAAATTAGTCACTGGTGTAAAAAATAAAAAGTTGAGAAACAAAATCAAGACTTTGTAAAAGAGCATAATAGGACCCCTTTAGAGATTTAAGGCAACCAGCTTCAGCAGATTTTTGAGTTTTCTCAACTTTTTGTTGTATATACTGAAAACAAGAAGTTGAGAAAACTTTTTCATTGATTCAGTTGAATTTTTTTTCAACTTTTTATTTTTACAGTATAGATAAACAACAAAGGTTTTTTTTAACCAACAGAGATCATGATTTATATAAAACACCAACTTATAAAGAAATTGTCTTAAAAATAAATAACATATTAAGTAAATGACTATCAATTTTTATCTTCCACACTGAAAAAAAGGCTGTAGAATGAGTTTTCACTCAGAAATCGCTATAGTGAATTTCACGAACATAGTAACACTGAATTAAATATGACATTTTAAAGCAGAAAGACATAAACATACTCCAGTAATCTTTGTTTTATTCACAACTTTGAAAACTGTTATTGTTATAAATACATTTTTAAAAATATTTTTGATTAATTTGTTTATTATTATTTAATTAGCCTATTATTTAATGTCAATATTTTTTTTATTTTATTTTCATGAATACAAATGATTATCATCCTTGTCCCCAAAAACTGGTAGGTCACCACAGAATAAATTTTTTTTTTATTTTTTTTAGTAATTTAAATAAGTATCACCAAACTGGAATAAAAATAAAACAAATTGGTTTAGAAACAGTTTTCACTAAGAAATTGCTAGTAAATTTCCCAAAGAAATACAAAGAAACACCTGAAGTAACATACTGAATTATATGTGAAATTTTGAAATATTAAAATTGAAATAGTATTTTGTTGTTGTTGTAAAATGTACAATAATCTTTGTTTTATTTTGAAAAATATTTTATGGCTGCAATATAACAAAGAGTGAAAAATTTAAGGGGGTCTGAATACTTTCCGTACCCACTGTATATGAATTATAAAAGTTATCAAAATTAATGGACGTGCTGCAAATTCATAAAATATACCTGCTGTATATTTATTTCTCAAATTTATTATTTTAGTATTTGCACTCAATGACCAATTTTGCATTCAAAATTAATAGGAAAGAGAATTAAACACAATGACCAAAGTTTCAACAATCCATGTTTTTTCAAAGTTGTAAAAAAAATAAAAATAATTGTATTGGATTATATTTTATAAGAAATTACTATTTCAATCTTCATACCTCAAAATTTCATGTTTAATTCAATGCATTACTTGCCATTTCTTTCTAACTGTAAAAATTTGCAAGCAATTTCTGAGTGAAAATTGTTTCTAAGACAAAGACCAATTATGTACGAAAAGAACTGAGTTATCTCTATCATGGACAGACTCGGTTTGCAGGAGAAATAAGCAGCAGCACTAGTTTTGATGAACTCGATGAAGCCAAATCGGGGGCCCACTCCACGCTTGGCATCGGTCCAGATCAAATTACTGTAAGTCAGATGAATTATTTCACTTAACATAGTTGGGAAACATCACAGACTGCTCTCTACACCTACATGCTTTCAACCATCTGTTCTTTTGTTTACACCTCTTCATATCCATGGCAACAACATGGGGGCAGGTAGCTAGTCAGAAATATTTGTAAGTAACATAGCCCTCATAAGATTAATGAGCGGTTGTGTGCTTTGACACAGAGGAATATTCTGAGACAGAATCGCTTATATAACATACAGTGACTCCAGCATATTAGTCAGTCTAAGCTATTTTACACACTTCATTTCTTCATGCACTGGGTATTGGGCCATCTGTTGCATCATATCGGTGTTGAAATCACTCTTGCTGTCTTCAAAGTTATCTCAAGCTACTATTCATCATCATGTGTTTTACAGCGATAACGTCCTGTCTATGCCATCATTACTCATGCAGACAGAGAGTGGTCATTTTGCATACACAAACACTGTGACTTCGCTGGTTACGTTGCATTGGTGAAGTTTGACTATACCCACACAGAATTTATTACGGGGTCATTCACAATCATTCATTGTTTGTCATTTCATTTCGGTACACAGAACTAAATACCTGGCTGTCTGAAACATAATAGGTATGATAGAAACAGCCTTTGTTTACATTAGAATGTTCAAGCGAGTGATGTGTTTCATGTAGTGGGTGTTAGAGTTTAATTAAGCTTATTATATCTGTTTGAAGTGTTGCGGCGTATGCTTTTTATCCTGTGTCTTTCAGAAGTGTTGTTTCCTGGGGACTTTTCCAGTAATTAAAGAGAATATGAATAGATTGTTCTTAAATTATCCTTCACAGTTTATAGGCATTGCGATTGATAATGAGGCTTGTATTAACGTCTGTGTGTACTGAGGTGATGCAGAGAAGCAAATTTAATTCATTTCTGTCACTCTGGGCCTTAAGGATTAGCAGGTGTAAATTACAGCACATAAAGGTGACATGGATGCATTTCCAGCTGACTGAAATATATGTATATGTACATTTAAATAAGCAAGCAGAGAAGTTACACGATCAGATGCATGTAAGTGAACAGTTTGCATGCTACAAAACACGCATATTAAATCAAAAGAACTTCAGAAACATATTCAGAAGTGACGGTGATGGTGTTTGATACTGTACTGTTTTGCTCCAGCTTTGGCGTGACGCTGACTGTTTGCACATGGAAATCCAAAAGTGGAGATGTTTGTGTTCACGTTCAAGCACTTATATGTTGTGTGAGCATGTAAATACACTATTATTGGGAGTATTTCTGAGTAATGATACCCGTCTGCTTTATGTAAGCTGTGGTTGCTCAGGAATGCAAAAGCAACTTATATTAAAACAAAAACACTTCTAAATAAAGCTCATGCACTAATCAGATCCATTCAATGTAACATAATAGTAATAAGAAACAATAATGGAACAAAGGAATAAATCATTTCCAAACAGACATTAAGTTAACGTTTTATTATCTAATAGTCTGCAGGAAAAAAAGTTAAACAAACACATAACAAAAAATGCCTGATGAATGAAGACAAACAGATGGGATTACAGTGCTTTTCACCTTAAAGGAAACCCAATAAAGAAACTATCTGCTATGAAGTGCTACAAACCATTCTGGGTCTTGGAGGTTAGATTCTATCTATTTTAATTGAGAGAAAAAAAAAGAAAGAAATTCAAGCATTTTCTAAGCGTCTCTAGTTCACTGATATTTGACATCAGTTCAAGAGCCATTAAAAAAAGGAAAGAAAAATCATTCTCACGCAATACAAATCTTTTGTAAGCTTTAACCCGGATGTAAAACGCAAAATAAAATTTTGGGTTTGGAGCTCAAATGCATAGAAAAGTCAAATAAATAGAACCATTTCAGATGTGAAACTGCACTAGTGATTTTCTAGAAAGACCGTGAGGGTATTTCACCACTTTAAATTTGCCCGGTTCATAAAATAATGACATTTTGTCACATACAAACATCCAGTTTTTCAGAAGTACATCTATGAGTGATATTTGATTCACACACTGGATCGACCTATTGTCGTTAAGACTGTGGCCGTTGAATGTCTAAAGCAATTTAACACTACAAACATTTATCAGTCTATTCATTAAGGTGGTTTTATTACCTTTGCCGTCCGATATACTACTTTATAATGGAAATGTTCTGACTGATGACAAAGGAGCAAGAGAGAAGTGTAACAAAAGAAAGCATACAAAAAGTCTTCATTGCTCTGAGATGGAACGCGATCCAAAACGAAGAGGTCCATGTGTATTGCATACAGTCGAGTCTTTGTTCAGCTGTGCACGATCAGAAGTCAGCGGCAGCCGAATGTGACTCAGTTCCTTAGTTTACAAGCCGAGTTTCAATTCATGACAAAGTCTGAAGAATGTCTTGCTTTTTTTCCTGTGGCAGGGATCCATCAGCATGACGGATGTTTATTAGCCGTGTGATATCAGTCTTCTGAAATGACGTCGATGTCCTCAGGGCTGCCCTGCTGAGTGGCCACCCTCCAGCGGCTGACGTGCTGAGTACCTTTCCTCTTCTGCTGCGAGTCCGGTGACTCTTCCTCCAGCTTCTGTCTCTTGTGTTTGGTCCTTCTGTTCTGGAACCAGACTTTCACCTTAACAAGAATGACAAAGAGAGGCCATTTTAATGTATCAGCTTAAAACAGTTACTTAGCAATATTTTTTTAAATGCGTGTTTTTAGTCTTTTCTGATTATAAAAAGATGCAATCCTGTCCTAGGCCTATTGCCTGATGAAGGTCAGTGGGCCGAAACGTTGCTTGTGATAATAAACTTCAATATTTAGCAAGTATAGATAGTGTGCGGGATTGCATCTCTACTGCACTATATGTGAAAACATATGTGACCCTGGAGCACAAAACCAGTCTTAAGTCGCTGGGGTATATTTGTAGAAATAGCCAAAAATACATTGTATGGGTCAAAATTATTGATTTGTCTTTTATGCCAAAAATCATTAGGATATTAAGTAAAGATCTATATCAAAACTTCATTTTTGATTAGTAATATGCATTGCTAAGAACTTCATTCGGACAACTTTAAAGACGATTTTCTCAATATTTCGATTTTTTTGCACCCTCAGATTTTCAAATAGTTGTATCTCGGCCAAATATTATCCTATCCTAACAAACCATACATCAATGGAAAGCTTATTTATTCAGTTTTCAGCTGATGTATAAATCTCAATTTCGAAAAATTGAACCTTATGACTGCTTTTGTGCTCCAGGGTCACGTATATATACTATGTGAGCTTTTAAAACAGTATGTTAAAAAGCATTCAAAATAAAAGTTTCATTAAAAATTAACATTCTTAATTTAAAAACTTATCAGAATACAGATAAAACAGTGTGATAAAAACATCCAAAATAACTCATTTAAAACATTCACAGCAGGCAGCCAGTATCTTAAACCACTAGAGAAAATGCTTCTGTTTTGCATTTTTAGAATTAAAAACAATTCTAAATTATATTATCAGCTTAAAAGTTTTGAAATAAAGGTGAATATCAGCATGAAAAAGTTTCATTACAAATTAACATTTTTCATTTAAAAATGTATCAGAATACAGATAAAACAGTGTTAAAAGCATCAAAAAAAAAAGTAGATGTAAAAACAAAAAAGCTCATTTAAAAGATTCACAGCAGGTGTATCTGAAAGTCTGAAACTACTAGTGAAGATTCTTTACAGTTTTGTAATTAAATAAAAATAATTACAGATTATATTATCAGCATGAAAATGTGAATGTAATGTGAAATTATCAATTATTTTTTAAATTTAAAAATGTAGCAAAATATAGATAAAACAGTATTTAAAAAAAACATCCAAAATAAAAGTAGCTGTTGTTGTTGTTAGATTTCTTTAAAGAAAGATTTGTATTTATTTTTTTAAATTGCCCACTTCCTAATTAACACATACTCTTTCTTTTTATAAAGAAAATGTTACATTTAATTAATTTAAAGTTTTGTTTTAAAAGATTCACAGCAGGTGTCTAAGAGTCTAAAACCACCAGTGCAGAATCTGACATATTTCTTATTTTATGTCATAACATTGATTTATTATTATTATTATTTTTTTAATTACATTTTTCCATTCATTTCCAGGTTCAGATTTTAAATCCCAGGTTTTCAGAAGTGCCTCAGACTTTTGGACCCCAGGTATTGCTCAAGCCTAACAATCCTACACAAATATGTACGTACAGACGATTGTGAAAATAGCCAATTATTGAGTGTTGTATACATGCTTTGGAATTTATATAGCCTAACCCAAGGCAAGGAATGATGAATTACTTCCGTCCTGTGAGGAAACTAGATGAGTAAATGTGTGTTCACGTCCCGTGTGTGTGTGTGTGTGTGCATGCTATTTGACAAAAGACAACAATAAGAGTCAGTTTGTTGTTTCGGTACAGTCTATCCTGACCAATACAACATGACATTTCCTCACAACTCAACTCATAGTAAATGTGTGTTCGCGTCCCGTGTGTGTGTGTGTGTGTGTGTGTGTGTGCATGTGTGTGTGTGTGTGTGTGTGTGTGTGTGGTGGAATGCAGCCGTGTTCGCCGGAGGGATCGACCCTGACGCCTCTGCCTGCTCACCTGTGTCTCTGTTAGGCACAGCCCGTTGGCTAACTGCTTCCGCTCGGCTCCCACCACGTAATGGTTCTTCTCAAAGGCACGTTCCAGCCGGAGCAGCTGCGAGGGGGAGAAGGCCGTGCGGATGCGCTTGGGCTTGCGAGAGAAAGGTCCGTGTAGCAGCACAGTGATGTACCAATTCTGAGCACAAAAGCTCACTAATGGCATCACCAGAAGATGAAAAGCGGATTAGCATGAGGCTGTTCGGACTTTAAGTCTCTTTAAAAACTCAGAAACCAACCCTTTATCTGCAGACAATAGCTTTGAACTGACTCCTTTCAGAGGAGCGTTAAGCCATCACACAGAAGCAACTTCAACTCTCAGCCTCAAACACCGCAGCTCCTGCTTAAAAATAATACGTCGTCTACACACATCCCAACGCACAAAAAACACATTTTTGGCCATTCGCGACATATAGGGCGTTTGTTTCCACGCACAGAACGACGCAGGCCTTCATTAGCAGAGGCTTCCCAAAGGTCCTAATAATGTACAGCCTTTACTTCTATTTTACTAAAAGGTGCATATTTTCTGTCACTGCACTGTCATTGACGACTGCTTTCAGCTGGCGTGCTGAAAACGCTTTGAACACCACAGGCGAAAACAATGGAGACACCTCCGTGCAAAAATGAGGGGAGCCGGGTGCAAGAATGTAAATAATGAGTTCTCGGCGGTTTGAAGGTGTTGAAAAGCCCTCCTTAAACCTTCCTCAAGGTGCGCTGAGCGCCAACCAACCGAAACCGAGCTCGGTGGCAACTTTTCGAAACTTTCGCATCAAAGTGTGCGCTCGGCGCTCTCGGTCTGGCATCATCAGCATGTGTGGCATCACCTCGGCGTCTCTCTCTCTCTAGAGAGAGAGAGAGAGAGGTGGTGGATCAGACTGGCAGGCCAGAACACTGACTGAGACTCGAGCCTCATGAAGAGCTGGGAGACCCTCCGGGGCTTTGGACTAAAACACACACTGGCCTATCCACGGCAAGAAAGCCCCCAACATGAGGGAAAGGGAACCAGATGGCACCCAGATCAGCTTTACTATCATTCCCTTGGCACAAACAAGCTTGGTCTTGTCAGTGCTGTTCTCATTAGAGGCAGGGAGAAGGGTGGCCTATAGTGGGAAAGAAAGAGACTGGACCCTTTGGTCTCTCCTACAGAATGTGTGTTCCCTGTGACGCTGCCTCCCTCCAATTTTTCAGTCTTGATCAAATAAAACACACATACACACACACACACACACACAGTCTGGTCAGCTATCCTTGTAGGGACTCTCCACAGGCGTAATGGTTTTTATACTGTACAAACCGTGTTTTCTATCGCCCTATACCAAGCCTACACCTAAACCTACCCCTCACAGAAAACTTTCTGCATTTTTACTTCCTCAAAAAAAACACATTCTGTATGATTTATAAGCTTTTGTACCCATGGGGACCTCAATTTAGGTCCCCATCGTGACACGAGTCCCCATGACTCTGTGTGTATTCAGGTTTAAGTCACCACCAGGATATATAAACCTGTACGCACACACACACACACACATGTATACGACTTTAATGCTATTATGATTTTTATATTATTACATTGTTTTATTATTTTATTACATTATACTTTTGCACAAGGCCTCTAAAAAATGACTGCTTAAAAGTCTGCTGATGACACTGTTTATTAATGTCTCTCGCTCCCTCCTTCTCTCTCTCTCTATATATATATATATGTGTGTGTGTGTGTGTGTATGTGTATATATATATATATATATATATATTATTATTACTATATTACATTATTTATTACATTATGTTATGGTATGAGGCCTCTAAATTTTTTTTTATCAAACTCATCTCAAAATAATCATAATAATATTTTTCAAAATTCTGAAGAAAATTACGTAAAATTATATTATAATATGTATAATACGTAAAAACTTACTGCTTTCTTACTTAACACTGTTAATACATCTATAGCCTATATATGTCTATTCACACACACACATGTATATAAATATATACATCTATACACACATATGTATATATATATATATACGTGTGTGTGTGTGTGTATATATATATACACACACACACACACACACATATACATATATATATATATATATATATACCAAGTTCAATTACTCTTTTTGAAGAAGAACATGATTATCAAACCTATCAAATAATATTTTACAATTTGATTTTTAATAGGAATAAAAATGTTTTCAACAAACTTTTAAGAAACAAATTAATCTCAATAATCCTTTTTTCATTATTTTTTCATCCTTTCAAAATACAGTTATTATTAGGCCTATATAATTATATATAGCGCATATATAGTTCTTAACTGATATGATCTGCTTTTATATTATTACATTGGTACATTATTTTATTACATTATGCGTTGGAATGAAGCCTCTAAAAATGAAAATCAGCAGCGTTAAGAGTCTGCTGATGACGGTATTTATATACCTCTGGAAGATTTGTATTGTAACCTGATCGCACACAAATCTCAGAAAAGTGCATCAGTGTGGCACTGTCACAGTCTGTGAAACGTACCCATAACACAGACCCCTGCTCATGTACAACAGCAGGCCGCTCTGAGATCCTGTTTACCTTGTCCCGCATGACGGATCCGAGGACATGGACACATCTCTTTTCCCATTCAGGAAGCGGCAGAGTTAAAACCCATGGACACATTAGGCCATCCTTTCCCACCCAATCCCCACGGCTGCATTTAGCCGTGTCTAAACAGTAGTTTTCTAGGTTATTGGACACCATCAGTGAGTGGATCGGCTCTGTGTGTAAACAAAGAGGCTCTATCTGAACCCCGGATCTGAGTAATAGTGACAACAACCTCTGACTTCCACCAATTACCTGAGCAATGCCCTCGAGGACTGTGGAGCAGCCCAGGACCCTCACAGACCGGCCAGAGCTACTGATAGCTGCTTTAACAAATTGCCTGGTAAATAGGACCTCCCAGTATCGATTACACTTTTTAAGGACTCTGTAAACCGGACTATCAAATCTATCATATTATATACTACAATTTCATTTTTAACAATAAAAAAATGTTTTAAAGAAGTTTGAAGAAACAATCTCATCTCAAACAATAATCTCAGTGAGATGGTGATACATTTGCTAAATTTAAATCAAATTAATAACTAAGCTCTTAAAAGAACATTTCAAGGCAGATTTTCTACAGTTACCTAATAAATCCATAAAAGTAGGTGCTTGTGCAAATAATTGCTTAAAAAGCTAACATGTGTCCTTAACAGTATTATAAATGTTTGCATTTTATTATAGTATAATTTTAAGAGTTGTAAATGTTTATGAGCCTTATAATAACAAACATAAAAGAGAGCTGCATGCAGCAAATTGAGCTCATACCATTTCCCACATGTAATAGTAATTCATTTTTGTCCTCTCAAAAAAATTTAATTATCATAATAGTTTATGTATATCCAACTTTTAAAAAACGACGTGGAAATACAGTGCATAACAGTACAATGTGTGTCCTTCGTTATAGCTTTTATATATAAAAATTAGATCAGATGTTTACACGATTCTATTAAATGTAACATTTTTAACTAAAATAATCCTAAAAGGCTGAACTAAAAGCTAAATTAATTAAAGGCGGTACATTTAGGCTATCTGTATGATCAATTTATGCTTCAAAATTAATACAACTGCGATGATGTTTTAATAATCAATTATTTATTATAATAATATTGTACATTGAGTACTGAGAATAATTCAGACAGAACAAAAACGATTTGTATCGAGCAATTATGTCCTTCTTTTATAATATTGCCTAAATATGTAATCAAAACAAAGCAGCGGTCTTTCGTAATTTAACGATTATTATTTTGCAAGTCGTGTTTATTGGTTAAAGAGGTAAAAAAAAATGCGCTTCAATTAATTTATAGTCATTTTTTTAATAAAAGAAATCTTTACCGCACACTGTAATTTTCTCATGATTTTGAATATTTTCGATCAAATCGATAAAAATATTCAGTACAACGTTAATAAAGGACAATGTTAAGGCATGACTTCACCCGTGCGCATCACTATATATAATATTTTTAAAAATAATAGGCCTATTTAAATAAAACATTGAAATCAATACAAGCCTTTGAAGTTCTGAAAACATCGACTACCTCACAGGCTACTTAAAATCTGTTCATTTTTGTTGCTTTTTTCCCCAAGCTGTTTTTAACTTCATAGGCCTGCATGCACTGTTTTCAATATTTCGATATTTTCTCTGCATCCTATGCTTATGCAGCATAACTGAACACACATCCTCACCTTGGAATCGATGTCCCAGGTATCTGTTCCTCAGCACCCACGGGTAGAAGTTCAAGGTGTCCCTCTGATGGGGACTGAAGAAGGGCTGTGTGGGGATCTGGAGGTGCCGCAGAGACAGGCCGGAGTTGCTGGAGTGAGTGGCCGGATCTGTGAACATCATCTCTGGGCTGCTGCTGTACAATGTCCTGCCTGAGTTCTGGAAGCAGCTCCCAAAGGGAGAAGGATGGATGGATTCAGTAAACCTCAGAGCAGTGGGTCTGATGGGCTCATCCGCGGCGGCACTTGAGGAATTGGAGTCTTTACCAACGAGAGATTCAATGGTGAAGCACTTCTTATTGTGCTGGAACATTGTGAGGGGTTATAAAAAAATACTCAGTCAATTAAATCAAATAAAACAGTGTCAACAAGTATGTCACTCTGAAACCGATGCTGGGGTGAACCCACGTTTAAAAAAAAGTCAAAAAAGATGATATTTATATAGTCCATCTACAATCCATAACTTCATACGTTTCCTTTGGTTCCGTCAATTTCGTGGGTTGCAATACACTTCCAATAGCTGCAAATAGACGCGTGAGTTATGTTCAAATGAATTCAGATCTCATCTCATGCCCTTGTCAGAGCAAAACTCGCGCACCGTCAGCTGTGTCATCTGAAGCAGGCATCAGCTCCTCCGATGCAGATCGCTGCGAGCTCTGATGATCGATGATCCGTCAGATTGTGCGCGGAGGATTGTCATGAGCCAACTTCAATACCTGCGCGCGGAGCTCGGACGGCGAGGTGCGTTGCGGTGCGCATGCGCAGATCAAGAAATTCAGGATTTGACCAGAAAGAGTTCAACAGTGAAACAAAATCTATAAAGGGTAGACCTAAATTATAAACGAGACAGGCGAAACCACAGAACTGAATCTTTCTGATGTCATGATCATGTCGTTGGTTATGCGGTGCATTAGGCTACAATTTCTTTAATTTGCATTATGATTGCTATTTTTTCTTTTTCTTTGCTTGCTTTTTTTTTTGCGAAATAGGCTGAACACGTGAAAGGATTTCATAAAATGTGTTCTTTTAGGCTACACTATAGGCTAGTGTAAAAGAAAACGCATTTACTATCTCTGAATGGTCGCATAATTCGTCACGATATAGGCTATACATTTTTTGTTGTCTTATATATGAAACGTAGACTATCCATTTTAATAGAAATAGGCCTAGTTTTTTGCGTTCATAATTATTCACACACTGTAAAATGTTTTGTTTAAAATAATGTTTTATTTTATTATATTAGGCCTAATTATATTTAATAATTTAAAATATTCTGAAAGTGTTTATACGATAAAGCACATTCGAATGGTCTTTTATTTATTTTGTGGTGTAGCCTATTAACATAAAAGCGCTAACATCGTCACGACCAGTAAGAATTAAAGCCTACAAATGAGGAAATTCGCTTTAGTAAGCAACTAATAATAATAACAAATGTCATTATTACTATCATAGTTCTATTATTAACCCTTATTGCTGCTGCTGTTGTATCAAATGATTATTATCTTCTCCATAAGAAATATCCTTTAAGAATGTTCCTTACAACAAGTGAAGATAATAATAGAGAGAAAGAAATTGAAATTGTGTGATCATGAAGAACTTTCACTTGTCAGTGAAATCTTAAATGGACACATCCAGCACTCATTTCTATTTTATGGATAGAAAGAGAACTCAGGAATCTGAACTCGGTTTGGGAGTTTCTGAAGGTGTCTTAACGAAGCAGACACAGATCAAGGCAAGCAGGCATTGATCTCACGGCTTGACATGTCTCGAGTGCCTCTCCTTGTCTCATTTGTCAGTTACAAACGCAATAAGTTGTTGAGAGAGGATGGAGGCTAATGGGGTGGATCAGAGTCTCGGAAACCCTGGACAGATGTCACCCTTTTGAGAAGGAACAATCGTGGCTCAGGAGCCACACAAAAGCCCCCCTGCTCAGGCCTTTCACAACCCACCCAGCGGAAACCCATGTGAACCACGCAGGGCACAGACCCCACTGAGCCCCAAAGCAGCCCGTCTCCAGCCCTCTTGTGCCTCCCTTCTCAGTCCCTCTGCATATAATTAATAGCTTTCTCTGGCCAATTTAGTCCCCTTTGCCTCAAATACAAATGGCCATTAACATCTATTAATTTTGCCTCTGGCAATTGATTGCAGATTGTGTAGAGCTGAAAGGCTATAACAGTTTGAGTTTTTGTAAGCACTCTGGGTGTGAAGGCGAGTTAAAATGTGATTATTGTTCCCCTGCCTGGAACTAACTGGTGTTAAACCCTCTTTGAAGATTGGTTATTTTACTAGTCATTAGCTGACTCAGAGAGCCTAAATTAAATGGACGACCATCAATAGCTATTGACTTGAGGAACATGATCAAAAATAGCTAGCATGTTCGTTAATTCAGCTATTCACGATGAAAAATTTACAGGACAAAGATACATTACAAAAAGGCTTAATTAAACTGTCTAATTGAACAACTTCTTAAATTACGTATAGAACTCAGATCTATTAGTATAGTGTTAGTAGACAGCCACAGTAAACTCTTTACGTATTGCTGAATTCATTATTTGCAGAAATGTACAAAGTATTTTTTTAAAACAGAAAATTAAATATTTTGCATATAATATGGAATAATGTAATTACTTTTGGTTTAAAAAGAAGTAGTAACTGATATAGAAATATTACACGATGGCAAAGAAAGCCAGAATTAGTAACACAATTTGTAAAACAGGACAAGTTCTCACTGTAAAACAATTGTAAGTTTTAATATAATCATATTAAAAAATAGTATGACTGAAAAGTACATTCAACAATGTTTGCATGATGTAGGCTACAGCTAAATGTGTAAACTAATAGAGGCTATAAGGATGCAATGGTTTAAGCACACAATCGTTGTTTAATGTGGCACTAGTAATCGTGCATGCAGTCCGTTTTTTCACTATACTAAATAAATGTATTACAGGTCTCAATATGATCTGATACAGGCTTTTGTTAGTTATAGTCTTCAGTGACAGGCTACCAGAGCACAGGTAGATGCATGGTGAGCCTCATTCTATACAATAACGCCCTCTAGTGTACCAATACTATTGAACTGTCACCAGCTGAATTTAAAGTGGTCAAACTATTTTAATTATAGGCTAGTGAATTAAGCTAACTAATCATAATGCAGTTTCATCTATCATGTATTCAATTTCAGAGGCGCAGCTCGTCATAATGGCGTTTTCACTAGTTAGCAGTAAACCGGTTACCTCACCTGAATGTTCATAGATTTGTTTTGGATGTTTCGACGTGGAAAGCAGTTCTTTGCAATGGAAATATGGATATTTTATTTGTAAACATCATACTTTTTTCGCTTATTTCAGTTAACGTCATAAAACAAGAGCTAACCCAGTAGTAGTACTGACCGTGTGTCGTATAAACAAGGCTGAAGGCCCAAAAATTGGATGAACAGACAAACTGATTCAACTGAGTAATTTACGCTGGAACCGCTTCGATTGATTCAAATTCAAACTCGATTCACTAGCAAAAACCAGATCAAAACAGCCTTTCAGTTTCGAGTTCGACATTGCTTGTAATGATTTTAAAACACATGTCGTGATGGGTGAAACTGAGATTTTCGAAACTCCGAATTAAACCATTGCGTCGAAAAATGATTCACTGTTTCGAAGCGCTCCGATCGCGTATCGTGAATCATTTGAATCAAATCGTAAATTTAAAAGCGCGTATCGCGAATCATTTGATTCATATAACTTCGGAGCGGGTTCGCAAATCATTATTCAAATCGGAACTTCGGAGCGTGTATCGCATCATTTTCATATCACTTCGGCGCGGGTTCACGAATCGTTTTGCAAATTGAAAGATAAGTGATACCCGCTCCTAGTCCCGATCTGAAATGATGGGTTCGCGAATCAATTTCGGATCGCATGACACGATCCTTTTTTTCTGATTATCTCTCTTTCTTATTTATTAAACAGTACAGTTTTTTAGAAAGACAGTATACCGTTATAAAAACAAAACTAAGAAAAAAGAAAGAGATAAAGTAAAAAAAAATCTGTGACATTTACGGTAAAATACCGGCAGCTGTGGTTGCCAGAACTTCACCGTTAAAAATACAGTAGCAACATTTTAGGTTTTACAGAATTAACTTAAATTCACAATAAAAAAACGTATTTCATTAACTGATGTAATGTTAATAAACCAGCATATTGAAGTACTAATATCTGTTTTGAACCAT
>NW_015631022.1:592431-624357 GCF_001515625.1 Sinocyclocheilus rhinocerous | reverse complement strand
CATTAAATGTAATTACAGTTATTCACCGTATATAGTATGGAAACTTACTGATAACCAATTAACAGGTTTTTACTGTAGCATTTTTACAGTTGTTTACTGTTAAAATCACAATGTTTTTTAACAGTGTAGGCTATTTAAAGTGTTGTTGTAACCATTTTTTTTCTTTTAGTAATGGTGTGACATTTTTGTTCATTAATACCTTCACCTGACAATAAATCAGCCTATGGCCAAGTTTACCATGGTAACCATAATCTTCAGGAAACAATAAACATTACGAAAGCTTTTTGCTCTGTTTGTAGGTAGATCACATCTATCACAAGTTTACAGTATACACAATGATGCCTATGACATTTTGGAGGAAACTAGGATGGTTACCATAGTATTTTTTCCCTAAAAGCTCTGAAAAACAGTAGCATCATTTAATAAAGAAATCATGCTGTTACCTTGCAGATCACATAAAGACCTCTAATTTTAACATCTGGCACATCGGACAACTTAAAACTTGATGTAAACAAACTGCCAATCCAGATTCACACTAAAATACACGTTATCATATTATCTGCTACTTAGACAGATGAACAGTCACTGACAAAGGAGGACAGATTGATTTGTTATTCTTTAAAGTGACCATTTACTTAACACTTTTGAATGGGTTTAAGAACTTCTTATAAAATTATTTCAGCATTTTAGAGTAAAAGTCATTAAAACTATGAAAAAAAAAAAAAACACAAAATGTGAAAGAATTAGTGACAAAAAACTAAACTATTTGAGCTTCTGGACTCCAGCTCTTCTTCTTGTCCAAAAAAAAAAAAAATGTGAAGAAATTCATACAAGGCAAAAAAAAAGTTAAATATGTTTAGTTACTTAAAATTATAATAATTATTATTTCAAACATTTGAACATACAACTTTAGAAGGCTTGTAAGCTAATGAGAAATTTAACTTCACAAAATTATTAGTGTGTCCAAACTTTTGACCCTTTGGTCAACTTACCTGGCTTCATTCATTTGTTTAAAAATAAATTATGCAACAGCTCATTAAAACCCAGCACCGTAAACTTCATTAACAGTACAATGTTGTGGAGCTCAACAGCATTGATTGCATGTACACAACAAATCTCCCTCAAAATGCATTTTTTCAAAGCATCTTCATGTGTTAAATAATACTCAAATAAATGGGAAGACTGCATGCCTTACAAAGTGTTATTGACATTGCTCTGCTGGTGAATGTGAAGTAGTACCCTGTATTTTAATAAAGACAGTAATTGCAATGGCATAGAGTCATATTCGCTTTATTTTTTGGCAAATGTGTTCTGTGCAGTTGTGCAGAAGTTTGTCTCCAAAGGCAAAATAGCACTTTAGTTTGGACCGAGTACTGATTCACAGTTTAATTTCAGGCATTGCCAATAAAAAGTATGTGGAGTCCGAATTTTATTAACATTTGCGCTGCATGATGTTTTTTGACATAGCTTTATGCCTCCAGTTCATAACGAGGGGTGAGAACCAGAAGGGCGTAAGTGACATCTTGGGCAAAATATGAAGAGTTAATCTGAAAACCTATAACTCCATTTTTTTCTCAGAAATCACGTTTTTTTTTTAATTGCGACTTATCGGCTTCTGTTCAAAAACAACAAGGGCGCTTATCGGCTTCTGCAGTAAAATGTGAACTCGCGATGCCTTCTCGAATATCACTCGATACTTACTGATATAAAAAAAATTATAATTAAACTTTATTTGGCGTACTACTTACGCACAATGCACATTTCTCAATATTAAGCCTAAAATGTGTTTTAATGTCACTATTGATGAGGACTGTATGATCTTCGAATAATATCGGTCTTTAAATGCATGATATTTAAATTGTACCTGAAGTATACTTGCAATAGTTTCACTTTTAGCACAATCAAATATCCTTCAGAACTACTTTCTTACAATTAAAGTGCATTAAGTACAAAATTAGTTGTTCCAATTTAGCAAACTTTAAGTATACCAGTTTAGTGATATGTAAATAATATGTAAATGTATTTGTAGTATAGCATGAAATAAATGCATTTCAAATACTTTTTTGTATATTTAATTTTCACTAGGGAAGTCATCTGTAAAGGCTTTTTAATCAACCATTTGACCAAATTGTTAAGTGCCTGAGATTACCATTTCAGTAAAATTAATCACATTCAATTAACTAATTTGATGTAAAGGCTTTTTTATGTGATATTTTATGATATTTTATTTTATCATAATGGATTGTCATTTCTTTTAAACTCTTTAATGTAATGTTTTGTTCATATTGTCAGCAGATGCGCCCATGTTTTTTATACACAAAATTGAATAAAACATTGGTGCCAAAAAGGCGCAAGTGACTTTTTTTAAATTAAAAAAAAATTTGAATTTGTTTTTCTCCTGAATAAATGTTAAAATCGTGTTTAAAAAGTATACCGTTATCCATGCGTGTACACATTTTTTATTATAAAAGATTGAAATAATTACACAAAATCAGATCAAACGATGGTCAATTTTTGTTTTGGCCCTCCTGTAAAGTTGGTGCAATGTCACTTACGCCCTTCTGGTTCTCACCCCTCGACACCATTTGACCAAATTGTTAAGTGCCTGAGATTACCATTTCAGTAAAATTAATCACATTCAATTAACTAATTTGATGTAAAGGCTTTTTTATGTGATATTTTATGATATTTTATTTTATCATAATGGATTGTCATTTCTTTTAAACTCTTTAATGTAATGTTTTGTTCATATTGTCAGCAGATGCGCCCATGTTTTTTATACACAAAATTGAATAAAACATTGGTGCCAAAAAGGCGCAAGTGACTTTTTTTTAAATTTAAAAAAAATTTGAATTTGTTTTTTTCCTGAATAAATGTTAAAATCGTGTTTAAAAAGTATACCGTTATCCATGCGTGTACACATTTTTTATTATAAAAGATTGAAATAATTACACAAAATCAGATCAAACGATGGTCAATTTTTGTTTTGGCCCTCCTGTAAAGTTGGTGCAATGTCACTTACGCCCTTCTGGTTCTCACCCCTCGACAAGATCTATATATAATCCTGTGAGTGTAAGTCGTAACAGCATTCCATGCATCTGAAACATGGGAGAAAAGCACAAAGACTGAAACTAGGAAACCTTTGCTTTTATATAAATACTGAATAATGTGCAAATACAATCCAAGTACCCTCGAAACACTTTCATATATATAATATTGTCCTTTTCAAGACGTGATTAATTTTCAAGCGAAAAGAAACAGAATTCTGTCAAGACATGGCTGAGCAAAATACTCACAATTGCACTAAGAGAAACAGTCCAAAACAGGCCACTGCTACAACTAAAATATTATAAAACTCATCATTAAAAACCGGACATTTGGATGCTCGTATTTGAAATGTAGATGATGCAAACTCAAAGTGCAGTACCTGACATTGGTCCATAGTTCAGTTCAAAAATGAATGGATGAAGCCAACAACACTGTCCTATAAAAATAAAAACTTAGAGAAAGTTCTTTTCCCACAGTCACATATTCAAGTCCTTTTGGTTAGCCGATCAGAGTGATTTTTCAAGTGTGACTGGCACCAGTGATCTGTGAAAGCCTTCCTGCCGCCACAGAAGGAGAATGCGAATCATTCTGGCTTTACAGGTCCTGCTTAAGCATATTAGCTGGACTGGCACCATGGGGTCAGGCTGAGGTCACACTCTAGAAAGGTGTTGATGACAGTACATGGAGCTCCGCTGATGGTCACTTCCTGTCTGGACTCCACCTTGTAGCGGAGGTTAGTCAGGCCACCCTCTGGGTCCACCTTAAACTGCTCCTGAAAACGCAGACAGACACGAATCCAAACATTAGGACAGGGGTCTGCGTGACCACAGTGTGTCATGAGAGAGCAGAGATGCAGACAGGTACGTGGGAAAAAAGGTGAGAACATTGCGCGGATCGGGGTCATGCTCCACACTGAGTTTCTTTTAAAGATATTTGCTTTGCATGCTCATTTGTAGTTACTTTAAGGTATTTTTAAAATATTTTTTTATTACCTTATATGTCCAAAACTGTAATTTTTCACAAAAAAAAAAAACATCTTGTTGCAACATTTTACAAAAATCAAGATTGAATATATTTGGTCAAAATCCCATGTTATAAAAGATGAAGCGCTATGCAGGCTATTTAAGACAATGCTGACCTAAAATGCAAAATGTTTGCCCTCTCTCTCTTCACCGTTCCCACATCTCAGACCTCAAATACATAAAATATCACCCTTTTAGACATAGTTTTTGAAGTAAAAAGTAAAATAGTACTATACAAAACTTGTTGAAACAACCAGGGGCCAGATGCATAAACTTAGCCACCATGTTAAGACTGAGTCCTAGTTTGACCAACTAGCAGCTGCCAAGGGGAACTCAGTCTTATTTTTCCAATACAAATAAGACCAATCTACCTTTTCATAACTGAATTAAAAAAGTTATGACAAACACTTTCTCATTGGATCTAAGCAAATCTCATAGGTGACCTATTTTGATCTAAAAAAAGCGAGTTGTCACTGAAAGTTTGTATCTATGGAGAGATATCCACAGACTGAAACAAGAAAACATAGTAATTTGTTTTAGCAAACTGAAATTTTCAAACATATCAACTTCCAGTCTAAGGTGTGGAAACATCTACTCTCTTTTTATTAGTATTTTCCACATTTTACAATAATAGTAAAGTTGTAAAAACTACTAAATAAACCAAACTGAAGAATGGGAATTATGTAATGCCCAAAAATGCTCAGAAGTGTATACACACTACCGTTAAAAAGTTTGTGATTGGTAACATTTTAAAAATGTTTTTGAAAGAAGTCTCTTATGATTGAGTATACAGTAAATACAGAAACATTGTGAAATATTATTACAATTTGAAATAACTGTTGTCTATTTGAATGTATTTAGAATTTTCAGCATCATTACTCCAGTCTTCAGTGTCACATGATCCTTCAGAAATCATTCTAATATGCTAATTTACTGCTCAACTCAAGAAACATTTATTATTATCAATGTTGCAAAGATGAAAGAGATCCGCACTCGTCCAAATACAGCTCAAAAGGCTTATTCCATTTATTGCTCAGAGGTCACAAAAATATGTGCAAAGAAGTGCAAAAGTGCAAGTACAGAATGTTTTCGGGTAATACGGGTATTAACCCTTCCTCAGTTCCATGTTAATACCCAAGGGTTAATATGCCATAACCTTTTATGTGGATTATTATCAATGTTGAAAATGGTTGTATTGCTTTTTTTTTTTTTTTAGAAACTTTAACACATTTTTTCAATATACATTGTTCAATATTTATTGTTCAATACACAGAAAGTATTTATTTGAAATAGAAACCTTTCGTAACATCATAAATGTCTTTACTGTCTCTAGTTATGTACCTTGCTAAATATATTAATCTCACTAAACTAGTGGTCGGCCGATATATCGGCCAACATTTGGCATTTTTCAAATATCGGCATCGGCCGATAAGTTTTTCTGTTTGGCCGATGCGTTCGAGGCGGTACTTTTATTTTGACGAATTAAAATGAATACAATTATATCGGCTTTATATCGGCCACCCTGCTTTCCAAGATATCTGCATCGGCTGTCAAAAAAAAAAACAAATATCGGTCGACCACTACACTAAACATCTAACCTATGAAAGGTAGATCAAATATATACTTACTAGACATTTGTCTGCTAAATGGCATCAAAAGATATCAAATAAACAAATTTTAAAAAAGCTAAATCAAACTCTTTTTTTTTTAAGGTTGGAAAATGTATCACATGATTAATACATAACCATAATGTTGCTGAATTTCATATGAGGTATACATATTTTAAAGCCCAGATTTCTTTACCTGCTTTTGTGCAGCGATCCGCTTCTGATCTCTCTTCCTCCAGCCTGGATCATGGATGTGTCGAAATGTTTTAGTTCCTGTAGTAATACCCGTTGGCCTAAAAAGCTGCAGATATTTGAATGGTAAATACAAAATGATCTATGAAATCAGAAATACAGCTAAAGATAACATCTTTTCTTTATTTTTCAAACACTTTCAAGTACCTTAAGATCAGCTGTTTTCAGTCTTCTAAAAAACTCGTCATCTTCTCTTCCCCATCCCCAGAAGCGGTTCGACATCCCATTGCACTTCAGACACACATGACAAGCGATTGTAATTTGCGAACGAATTCTCTTCAGAAGCAGTATTCAATACTCACAAGTATTCAGGTTTCTTACCAGCTGATAATGTTTCTTGGAAAGCAGCAGGATTCCTCCAACATACGTCTTGTAATGATATAAGGGATGAAGCTCTGGCGAGGCCACATGGAAGGGACCCTCCTTCGAGAATCCATAGTCCAGATCCTCATTTTGAGGCAACAAGTCCACATCATGCATTGCAATGTAGTCTGTGTCATTACCGCTTTCCATAAACCCAACGTTAATAAGAGAGGCCCGATTGAACCTGAAAAGCATGGATACAAACTGTTGTGCAATGGAAACGGCTTTCAATAAAAGAACAAATACATACATATGAATTCAGGTCGGGGAGCTAGACTATTCCAGCGATGAAAGGTACTCACCGAAAGTGATCCAGTTGGTTTACAATAAATATTTTATGTCGTATTTTCTTTTTGTTGAGGAAAGCATGCATATAAGGGACAAATACAAGCAGCTCTTCAAAGCGCTCTCTGAATGGCACAATGAGGGCCATTTTGTGAGGGCCCCAGGATGGGTCATCAGCAGACGAGGACTGTCTCTCTACAGGACAGGGCTGGTGAGGGAGGTGACTGGACCCAACCGTCTGGCTCATGTCTCCTGAACAAGTCAGCTGCACCCAAAGAAGAGAGCCCAAAACAAACAGCATGCAGAGCCCAAAGAGCTTCCAGACGGTGCATTTCCTCGACAGAAAACTGGAAACATGAATACATTTGTGTGAAACCTCAAACTGACATAACGGTGTTCAAGCACTAAATAAATGGACCACAACAGTCCCTGCAAACATAACATCAGTGGTCAACACTTATTAAAGGCCCCCATACGCTTTAAAAACCCCATTTAAATGCTTGATGCGTGAAATCGGCGTATTTCCCTTTAAAACGGAAATTAGAGCTCAAACACAAGTCAGAAGGGAGGTGCAGTCACATTTATCACATTTTTTGAGTGCAAAATCCAGTCATTTCAATAGTGATCCAAGCAACTGGGAATTTCGTGGGAGCACAAAAGATTTCCCTATGCAGATTTCACAACAGCTATATGTTGATTCTGGAAATCTGCAGTGCTGTCCAACAGAAAGTTACTTGTTTTCATGTTAAGCTGTGCTTCATACATTGCTACAGTTGACAATAGGCCGCCTTTTTCCCATGAAATTCAACTAATGTGACTGTACCTTTAAGCAACATTAGCGGGAGGGACATTCACATTCTAGAGAGCATTTGATTGGACAAAACGAATGAGTGCAAGATGAGTCATCAATACTTTTTTGGTTAGTTTTCCAAGAAGAGAAATACTCTTTACAATTAATACAAAGTTATTTATTATTATTATTATTATTATTACAATAATTTTGCATGTGACTTAAAAGCTAACAGAAATGGCCTAAAAGTAATAAAACTAGTTATGATTTCATAGGGTCTTTGAAGTACATTACAAAAAGGTTACAATAAGAGTTTTAGTGAGCCAGTTGATCAAAATTAATTAGCACAAGCAACTTACAATATACAACTGCAAGCATTAGCTACATTGGTTGACAAACGTATTGTTGATCCTCAGGGACCTCATGCATCTTGCTCAATCAGACTTAACCCTATAAAGCCTAAGGTATCATATTTGATACATGAATTTCTAAGGCTCTAGAGAGCATTTGATTGGACAAAACGAATGAGTGCAAGATGAGTCATCAATACTTTTTTGGTTAGTTTTCCAAGAAGAGAAATACTCTTTACAATTAATACAAAGTTATTTATTATTATTATTATTATTATTACAATAATTTTGCATGTGACTTAAAAGCTAACAGAAATGGCCTAAAAGTAATAAAACTAGTTATGATTTCATAGGGTCTTTGAAGTACATTACAAAAAGGTTACAATAAGAGTTTTTAGTGAGCCAGTTGATCAAAATTAATTAGCACAAGCAACTTACAACATACAACTGTAAGCATTAGCTACATTGGTTGACAAACATATTGTTGATCCTCAGGGACCTCATGCATCTTGCTCAATCAGACTTAACCCTATAAAGCCTAAGGTATCATATTTGATACATGAATTTCTAAGGCCTATAAAGTACCAAAATGATTAAAACTTTGCTTAAAAACCTGTAGTACACAATCTACTACACCCTTTCTGTTAATTGACTGATAGTTTATACATTTTTAGCCAATAAATGGCCTTTTTGCTGCAAAATCTTTACTGATTTTTTTTGTAAAAATTACATACAGGCCTATTGTTAATAATATTTCAAGATGAACATTTACTGGACTGATGCAAATTACGTTTACTTGACTATCTAGAAAAAAATATGTTAAAATATGAGTATCAAAACTGCCTGATGTATCATATTTAAAGAAACATTAATTGTTAAGCTCTTAATCATCATTAGTTTGCATTGCATTGTAAGTTGGTAAGTTGTGTCGAGAATCTACAGGTGCATCTCAATAAATTAGAATGTCGTGGAAAAGTTCATTTATTTCAGTAATTCAACTCAAATTGTGAAACTCGTGTATTAAATAAATTCAATGCACACAGACTGAAGTAGTTTAAGTCTTTGGTTCTTTTAATTGTGATTGATTTTGGCTCACATTTAACAAAAACCCGCCAATGCACCTGTATATTCTCACTATATCATACTATATGAGCCATAAAAGCCTGATGCATCAAACATATGCAAACGTTTAAGATTTTCTTCCATATTTTGTCTAAAGGTCCAATAAACAGGTCCATTGAGAATGATTGATTCTGCCTATTATTGCACATGTCAGGCTTTACAGGGTTAAAACTCTACACTTCTCAACACATGCCTCATACTCACTGAACCTCTCCATGTCGCTGCACCCTTTGACTTTCACTTCTTGAAATGATGAAACACATGAAACGACGACTACTAGCAAGCTAAGATCTGTATTCATTCACACAGAAGCTTTTACAAACCCACAGACCACCACTTGCAAATGACTGCAACGATGCATCTATCGGAATAAGATTATATCGAAATAAAACACACATTAGAGTGGCCACACGTTCACATGCATGCTATGAATGAAGCGTCTACCTTCTGTCATCTTTGAAATACAGCACAGGTTTTCTCCGTGAAGCGTACATCATCTTTGAGCCTTTCAGAGCAGCGCTGTACCACGCAAGCAGATCGTAATATCTTCACGAGTATTTCACTGATACAGCCTCGAGCTTGCGATCATGTCATCTACATGTTAAAATCTCATTCCTAGTTTGCAACAGTGTCTTTTGTCTCTTTCCATCACAAATGACTTGCAACTTTAAATCCCATTCTTCCTAGCGGTCGACTTGAATGATTTCTCTCATAGTAGGTACGATGCCAGTCACTCTATCCTCCGTAAAGCACAATCATAGACATATTTCATGATGTTATGATTAGAAAATGTGGTGAGTTCAGTTACACGTCACTCATGACGGTACGACAAAAAAACAAGCTCGCGGTAATGATTTTAGGTTAACACATCCGTCTGAATTACTTAGACGTGTTTTACATGCCTCAGAAATACTATATGGTCTCCGCTTGTTTTATACGGCGCGTCATTGCCGGTAACCGTTAAAAAACTTAAGTGACAACTGTGACAAAAAAAACTTAAAAATCACACGCTGGCTGCAACCGTCCGTCTTTGAAATATTCCTCTGGAAACAACGTACGGAATAAAGTTCCTATGATTTTCTGACCTGACCGGTACAATTAATTTAGAGACATAATCAGAAATATTTGAATACCGTTATATGCATAAAGCATAGGTAACCAAAGGACAGTGATACAAAAAATTTACAGATATGACTAACTAACGAGCAGTTGTGATGGGAAATTCAACTCTTTTCCGAGAATCGGTTCTTTAGAACAGTTCATTTTAATGAACCGGTTAAAACGATTCAGTGACTATTTTACGCTATCGCTTGATTCGACATTCCAATAGAATATTACACGCTCCATTAAAGCTTCATGGTAGGCACAAAGCACTGTTTATTATGTTTATTACGCAAGTTAAGGTGTTTACTTTAGTTATTCGTGTCCTGCGTTCAGTGTGTTGCAATCTTCATTTAGCTCATAAAAGTTATTTAGAACCTAGATAAATGATGTATTTACATTAAACAACATATTTACATTTATTAGCTGAAACAAAATACGTTTTGCAGGTTTTAATAAAACAGTTTTGCAGACCGCTTAAGTGAAACGGTTCAACCGATTCACTGAAAAGATCCGAACCAAAGAAAAATTTGATCACGAATCGGACGTCGTTAACGGGTTAACAGCTGTAGATGGTCTAGTAAATAAAATATCATACATCCAATTACATTTTTAAAGTTCTGAATAGTTTAAATAGTTAACTATATCTATGTAATGAAAATTACATTAGTTAATTTAGCGGAAATGTGAATTTTTGTTCTCCCCTAGTAAATTAATTTCTCTAATTACTATCTTGTAGAAGTTGTTTTACCAAATAATTATGAAGACAACTGAGCCAATGTTGGGGAGAGTGGGAAACTTTATTTCTGAGTGCAATTATAGGGTAGTTTTCTCGCCAACAAATTTTCCTTCCCCTGTCCCTACTTAAAAAATAACCCCATTTCCCAGTGGCTGTTCACAAACTAAAATGACCAAAAACTAAACAAAAAAGTTAAACCATACAAATGTGATGGCAAAGCATTTCAGTGAGCAGTAATCTATGTGTAACAAAACACTCAAAACAACATGCAGTCTTGTTTTTTTTTAAAATTTTTTTAAAGAAAACACATTATGACACCAGCTATGGTATCTGAAAAAGCGAGCAAATCACAAATATCGTTTTTACAGTGTATTCTGGGCAGATCAATTTAAGAGTGAATAAACCACTGAAATCTCTACATCAACCTGAGGAGTTTACAATAGAAAAAAAAAGATGTGAAAAATATGATAATGTTTGTGTAAGATGGTTAGACGGCTTTCAAAGGAAACAGAAAAACTCTGTCAGAGCAACAGGCGATAGCTAATGGGTATTCATCAAAAATATAAAACCTTTTGATATCATTTATTTCAATGTGTCAAGTACTCATAATTAAACATTTCACCTTTTGATAACTACATTTTGCCATTTATTTGGATATATACATTTCAAACGTGTACACGGTTATTCAAAATCACTGAGGTCAGCATCAAACTGTAGCTATCAAAAGGGAAGGCGGCCTGATTCTAACATGATCCGAGTGTTCTTGACAGCAAAAAAAAATAAAATGGGGGTATAGAAAAGAAAACATCAACCAATTGTATAAAGAATAAAAATTTAAACACCAAGAAACATTCACTCTGAGCAAAACTTTAAATATCATACTAATTACTGCACAACCAAACAACAGAACACATTTACACCTGCCACCAGGGTAAACTCGGTTATTTTTGTCTTGTAAATGTTTAAGCAAATAATCCAAGGTCATTTAGGAAAAACGTCATACTCGCAGCCCAGTTAATAGTTAATGTCTTCATCAGCTTTCTGAAACAAATGATAAGGCAACCACTATGCAATTTGTGTTTTGAATCCAGTTAACTGCTTTTGTTGAGTGCCTATCACCTCCAAACAGTAACAAACTGTAATGTGTTTCTGAATAGAAACTAGGTTCACATTACATGGGGTGTGGCACTGAAACGAGCTGCGTAAGACAAATCTCAATGCAGGATAAAAGAGGGCAATTTAGGGAGGGAACTAAACTGAGAGCATGTTGACTTTTCAGCAGCCTTGACCACACAAGAAGCAGGCAATCTTCAAAATGCTGCGTGTACTGTATCAACTGACAATCATCACAACTTTAAAAAAAATCGGAATACAGTTCTATACTAATTTCTTGGCCTCAAAGAAGCTCTTCAGATGTCTCATTTGCCAAAACCCAATGGCCACCAGGATCAGCGTCTGGACGATAGACCACCACAGGACCCTCTGATTGGTGCTCTCGCTGGTCTGTCTGAAGCGCTCCTCGCGATACTGGAAGGACAAGAAAATTCAGATTAGGATCATTCTTGTGCACATATGACCGAAATACCATGTTCTATCACTGGTTCTGTATAACCTCAAACCCACAGAGCACTTACCCTCTGATAGTTCTGCTCTTTCTGGACCTGATCCACCTGCTCCATCAGCTGTCGCACCCTCAGCTGCAGCTCCGTCAGCTTGTCCTTGGCAGCGATTTCTGCATAGTTGTTTGTATGCTCACCAACTTGGATGTCCAAGTGAACACGCTGTATCAAAGATTCAAAAGCAAAAGCTGTCTGAATAGGTAGCCACTGAACATTAGATGGTGCTCTACACAATAAAAAATAAAAAAATGACATATGTGACCCTGGAGCACAAAAGCAGTCTTAAGTCGCTGGGGTATAATTTGTAGCAATAGCCAAAAATGCATTGTATGGGTCAAAATTATTGACTTTTATTTTATGCCAAAAATCATTAGGATATTAAGTAAAGATCATGTTCCATGAAGATATTTTGTAAATTTCCTACTGTAAATATATTAAAACCTAATTTTTGATTAGTAATATGCATTGCTAAGAACTTAATTTGGACAACTTTAAAGGCGATTTTCTCAGTATTTAGATTTTTTTGCACCCTCAGATTCCAGATTTTCAAATAGTTGTATCTCGACCAAATATTGTCCTATCCTAACAAACCATACATCAATGGAAAGATTATTTATTCAGCTTATTTATTCATAATTAATCTCAATTTCGAAAAATTGACCCTTATGACTGGTTTTGTGGTCCAGGGTCACATATTTCGAATTGTGTGTGTGTGTTGGGGGGGGGGGGATATTATATTTATATAATAAAAAAGTTTAATAAAGCTTTTAATGTTTTTTGTACATTACAGTGTGACCAGTGTAACATTTTTTTTCTAAGCACATTTTTACCATGATTAACAGAATACGCCTAATAAAATGTCATTCAGTGTAACAATAGTTAATAGTGTAACCAAAAAAAATATTTTCAGGGATATTTAGAGCAGGAATCATTAGATGGCATTAAAAGCCTCTATTTAAGGATCACAGTGCAGCCCCAAAAACTTATTTATCATCATTTGAAATCATTACCAATCTATGACAATCTCCTTAAAACCACTAGGTTTTACCCATTTATAAGCAAGAAGTTTTTAATAATTTAAAATGTAAAAAAAAATCACTTTTTCTTCTATATTTTAACAAATACAGGTCAGAATATGTATGTTTTTTTTTAAATAAATATGTTACGATGCATGTTAATTGAACATTATTTCACCCATATTTTGTTTTCGCAAAAATTATTTGAATCATTAAAGTAGACACTTTCCTTGCATTTAATACGCTAACATTTATTTAATGTAAAATTAAATAAAAATTGAAAATAAAATTGTAAATCAAATCTAAATTTCAATTATTCAAAAAGTTTTACGGATTAACATTTATTTCCTCACAACATTTTGTCAGTTCGTGTGGATCATATTTGCATTGTGTATTCTGCAATACTGTACTTGTCTCAACAGCGTATTTATAAATATAGTTTGAGGAGAGCAGAAGAAGCGGTGCACAAAATAAACTCACAAGCATCCCTCCAGCAAAAAGAGCAAATTTGGAGGAATTTGAGTGCAAGCAGATTTGATGCTCTCCAGGTGTGTGGGAGGTGAAGATAAACCTGCCCTCAGATCCATACTGGCGGGACAGGATCACCTGAAACCCCAAAAAAAGATAAGCAAATGAGAACAATGAAATGCAAACATGCTTGACTTTTATTACTCGCAAGACCTTTAATCAGACAGACCTTCTCATCGGGATCTTTCACTTCCACAAACATCCCAAGTCCTTGAGTTGCAGGCAAATACTCTTCTTTCTGCTTGTCATAGAGCTGCGTTCGGTAGTTACCTGGTTAAGACAGATTTACATAGTTGTAAGAAAATAAATTGAAGTCATTTCATAATAATCCACTGACAAGAATACCTGACTAAACACAGTAAGTCATTATCTTAGAGTGAGAAGTTATGTCATATTCACTTGGTGTTGTGTCACTGCATTCAGGATATTTCAACATCAGATTCTTGTCTCATAATTCATCTCTTCATCTAATTTAGCCAAAGTCCAGCAGGATGGATCACTATGGCGTTACCTTAAAAACTTCATTCAATGTTTAAAAAAGCGTATTAGTTAATACTGTTGCTTTCTCGGTGCAGTATGCATCTACATGTCTATTTAAATGCTATTTACGGTAAAACCTACAAAATAAGCTCATTTGTAACTTATATTTTGTTTAGTTGAACTAGCTGAAGTCAAGCTGGTTGCCAAAGAATGAACTCTACCTGACAAACCTGCTAGTTAGCACTAGGCTAAGCATTAACGTGCACTACAAAGTTGGCTTATTCCGTTTTTCCTAACGTTACTTGCCTATTATCATGGTTTCGTCCGGTATTTCTTCTATGAAGCATTTCTTTTCAGTCTCGCCGATATGAAAATACAACGCAGACACAAAACTGTTGTAAATGTTTAACAACAACACCAAATAAAGTGTAAACTGCATTCTGACTGCCACCATCTTGACACTGCCGGTGAAACTGCGCATGCGCACTAGCGACTCCAATGCCACGTAACCCATCGTCGGCCATCGTCCAATCACAAGCGGAAAGCGCTTTCCCCAGATTGTTCATGGTCATTGTAGTTTTATTTATTGGTGGGGATTTTGATTCAACCGAGTGAATCGAATCTTTTGCAACGTTGAAAATTATTTATTTAGTTATAAATGGCCGTTACACCAAAAAGCCCCTGCCATCCGAACATACCTCGGTAAAACTTCACATTCTTCATACAACGTTAGAGCGTTCAAAAACATTTTTCATGACTGTAACAAATCCATTTTTATTGGCCTTATGGGAAAACTAAGTTTAGATACACGAGCTTATAGGGATTCAGCGCGATTACTCGCCACAAAGGTGAGTTTAAGAATTAATGTGCTTGACTTAATTTTCATATTTTACTATGTTGTTGCATATTTCGGGCGTCAATCAGAAAATAAAACACATGTAAATGATAACAAAACGGCTGACCAAACGCGGCCTAATTAGGACAGTCTTTTTATCACTATGGGAACAAAATACAAATCATAAACACTATTATATCTTCAAAAAGAACAGGGACTTTGGAAAATGTAATTTTAAGTACAACACTAAAAAATAATAAATAAAAATATACAATACTAATTAATAAAATAATGAATAATAATAATAATATAGAATTAAACTAAATTGTAAACTCAATTTTATCTGTGATATGGTAAACACTAAAAAATAATAAATAAAAATATACAATACTAATTAATAAAATAATGAATAATAATAATAATAATATAGAATTAAACTAAATTGTAAACTCAATTTTATCTGTGATATGGTCTTTTCGGACAGGAAAAGCGATATAAATCGCTACATGAACCTTTTCATATAAACTGGAATAAATACAAAACTAGAGCCAAACTAAAACTGAAGTGAGACATTGGTAATAAATAGTATAGTGAATAAATGAAATAACCATAATTAAAGGACATATGAAAGCACGTATTTCTGTACATTTCGAAATAAGGTACATTAAAAGTGAATAAATCTTTGATTAATATGAATGTTATTTTATCCTTGCTTCTAGAAAATCCTCAATCTATATGTTTTCTAAGAGCTGCTTGTGGCCGTAAACATTTCATTTTAACGTGGCTTGAAGCACTATGCATCGTTAAAGTTTCACTTTCTCCGTGACTATATATGTGACACCGTAAATGTGGTGTTTACACGGAATAATCACATGAGTTTACCTTATGGTCCGGAAGAGTCTCCGTATTCAGTAAGCGATAAAACGAGCATCTTCCATCCGAAGACTTGTGTTGCATTTCGGGGCAAAGCAAAACAACAACAAAAAATATTGTCGAACAACAATATAAAATGCGGTAAACTATTAATTGATTATTCTACAATTAATTGTACTTGTAATTGTACGTTTAATGTCTCCGACAGCTCCTGTAGTCCCATTTAGCAACTTGTTAGCAACCGTCTTTTTTTAAGAAACGTAACCGTTTTTAAAAATTACGAGTGGGGTGTAACTGGTGTGTCTTATGTCCTATAATAAAACGTGAAAGTATCTTGAGCTTGTGTGAACCAGGACTTTATTTTAGGGGATTTAACCAAACTCCCATTCAAAAAACCAAGCGGCAACCTTCGATGGAACCGGAAGTGCTAAAATGCTAACTCGCTTCAGGGTTTTTGCCTACAAAGTGACATCATAGTTATGACATCACAGGCATTAAATTTTTTTGTCTACCGAGGAATGTCACGTGATCCGTGACGTCACAGCCATTAGAATTTTAGAACTTTCTGGGGCTTGCAAAGCAGTCAGTTTATATGACTGATTGATCTGACTGAAGCATCTTTATAGCATTTGTGCTTGTATAGAATAGCTTTTTCGTAGAATCTTCTCTGACAGACAATCAAAATGGCAACATCCTACAATTGGTCTTCAGATGAAGATAACGGTCAACCAAAAGGTCAATGATTTGCACCCAGATGTGACCGAACAATTACTGCATACAATATTTCACCATTCGGACCCACCCGTTCTGTACAAGTGTGCAGAGACAGAAGAATGGGCCGGTCTCGAGGCTATGGTTTTGTGACCTTTGAACAGCGCCATGAAGCAGAAAATGCGCTAGTGGCTCTGAATTTTTTGGAGATCTTGGGCAAACCAATGCGCATCACATGGGCCCAGAACATGACTGTTAAGATCCTGGCAAGACACAGGGATAGCCCTAGCGACTCTGAATTTTTCAGAGCTCATGGGCAAACTGATGTTTATCATGTGGGGCCAAGACATAATCATTAAGGTCCTGGCAAAGCTCAGTGAAAACAGCTCCATGATAGGTATGACAGCTCCAGTGACAGGCAAGAAATAGCCCGGACTGAACCCACTGAGCAGTCACGGGGAAGAAGGCTGGCAAATACTGTAAAAAGTTATTTTAAAACAGTCATGAGCAGCCCAGATACCTTGCTTGGCATCGGCCTGTTGGCTCTAGCATGCACTGAGAGCTTTATTAGAAGCCTATAGAACAATTATACAGCTCTAACATGGCACTTTCTGCCATGAAAAAACAAAAAACAGGACTGAGCCTATCAATAACAAGTCCTGCTAATGCTGGGAAAACAGCAGTCCAAAACAGTGAATCTAATCACCATATAGGCAAGAAAGAAGAAAGGGGTGATTCTTCAGTCTACCAACACCGTGATTAGTGGCCTCTGTACATCTACCTAACCATTCCCTTGTGCAAAATAAATAAATACAGATAGATAGATGAAAACAAGGCTGAGTGATACGGTCCATGATTTTTATGATTTTTCAACACCACTAGATTGTTCTGACTGAATCTGATGCTATCAAATTAGTAATAAATGCTTATGTACAAGATATTTAAACCGTTTCATATTTCTGTGCACAAAAGCATTTTTTGGGACGAGACTCTGAAACGTCTTGAGATAAACATATCATGATGCTGCTTCACAGTGTGCAGCTGCAGACAGTGACAAAACTATATGAATTTGTACCTGTCGTGAATCCTGACCATATTGTTGTACAAAAACATTGTTAGTTACACATTTTTATTATTATTTTTTAACACTAGTGGTTTAATATGAATATGGCATAAATTGGGTCCTAATAATTAAGGGCAAAATAAGAAAGAAAGAAAAACGGTTCCACTGTTAAAAACTGAAAAAAGGAAAAATATTTGACTAGTTAACTGTTGTAACTGCTTTATTTTCTCACCAAAAGCATCATTTTACAGTCACTGCCCATTTAAATGTGAACTTCTTTCAGAAACAACTGTAAATCAGTGCATTGCAATAACTTCTTACAGAGGTGCAAAAAATAGCAAACTTAACAGAAAGATGTAAGAAAAACAACTCAACTCACATAAGGCTGAACTCTTGTTACCCTGCAGTAATAAAACAAATAAACATGTATTTTTTGGTTCAATATTTTCAACTCCTATGGTTAAAAAACAAGGCTCAATCATTATGCCATAGAGCAAAGGGACTAGGGCAGCAACTTAAAATATTTACATTGATTTGACCGATTTAAGAGGACACTTTTCATCAGTCTGATTTCTTGTGCAGTCCATTAAAATCCTCTTAAGTAAATCACACAGGTTATAAAAAAAAAAATCAGCACTCCAGAGCAGAACGAAGCAATGTGTAGATGGAAAAGAAACGCAGATAAAGGGTTGAAACAATAAGAAAATAAACCACCACGGATTTGAAGAATGAAGCTAAATCAAGTATATAAAGGGTACACACAAAAATTAAGATGTACTACTGTAGAAAATGCATTGAAAATGTGTCATTTACCTCGGCAGACCCAAATCAAGACTAACATGAAGAAACGTTTCTTTGAAGCCACAAATCCCACTCTTTAGACTCAAACCATTTTTCCTTCCAGTCGAGCAGTTCCATAATATCCACATGTATACAGCTGTTCAAAATTCACATTAATGTTTTTTTTGTTCACCTACAATCTCCAGAGTTCTTTGAAATCCTGTTGTTTAGTAGAACCTCTTGTTCCTCTCTTGACGCTTCTGAAAGACTACGGCACCAACAACGGCGCAAACCACGATTCCCAGCAGAGCGCACAGCAGAAGCAGGAAGACCTTCCAGCCAGTGAGGGGCGTGCTTCGGAAATTTCCCGTCGGATCATCAATATTGTCTGTTTTGGGGGAGAAGATGTGAACATGACAAGCATGACAAGCGATTGAATGAAAAATCTTTCTGTCTGCCAACAATATGTCTATAACTACATATCAGCTGTGTTACCTTTCGGTGACTTGAGGAGACTGACACTAGGCTCGATCTTCGTCCAGTCCTGGTTGTCCTCCTCAGGAGTGTGTTCCACCATCAGCTGGTACATCTTCATAGAGATGATGTCGTGATTATCTGCACAGAGCAAACAGTATCAGTGAGGTCTGGCAAAAGGCATCAGGATTAGGGTTGGGTACCGTTCACATTTGACGGACATTTGGTACGGTACCGGTATTGGTACCCAACGGTACCTTTTTTCGGTACTTTACTCTGTGTAATTACAAAAACATTTCAGGGAAAAAATAAGTCCAAAAGTCTCAATTTCAACATTTTGAACAATAGGGCCCTACAAACTTTTTTTCTTTCTTTCTTTTTTTCTTTCTTTCTTTCCAGAAATTCTTGTTTTAATTTTTCTGAAAATGAAATTAAGGCATTAAACATTTATTTTAAATCAAATGAAAATTAAACCTTTTTATTTTTTTGGCAAACAAACTGAGGTTTACTGTTGAAATTAATACATGGAAGAAAAATTGTGTGAATATTCCTTTAAAACATTTTTTAATAGGCTAATAATTGTATTCTTTTTTTCTACAATTAAGTGATTAATCTAGTTGTAATATTTATTTTTATTATTTAATTGTTTTATTTAAATTTGATAGAAAATGGAATATTTAAAGATGTACATTATACTTTACAAAAGTAATACAATAGTAATATATTTCATTTACATGTTTACATAGTAAACAAAACCCGCCATTCATACATACAGAGGCAAGCGGAACATGCAGGATTCATATTTAAACCATCTTTTTGCATTTTAATATTCACAGACACTAGTTCATATCGCGATTCGAATTAAATGGCAGTGGCTACTTTTGATTTATTCGTCCAAAATCCGGTCAAAATTTACAGCAGGGCATGCAGATTCGTTTTTGGCCAGACAGAAACTGCACACAGGCTGAATGTAAATATAAGTCTCTGTAAATCCACTGGCTGACAGCAGGTGGCGCTTATAGAAAAGCTGTTTCCCGTAAACTCCGTGGACAAAGCAGTATTGCGATTAAGAACACTTACTTCAGGTATTACATGGAACGAAGATGAAAACAAATGCCATCGAATCGTTTCTGAAGACAGTCAGAACCTTCAGAGGTACATTCATATAATTAATTAATTCATATATTAATTTGTATAATTCCCTTAGCACTCTTTTAAAACCTCCCAGCTTTTCCGCCCTGTTTTCACTCAAAACTAAACTACTCTGCGTGCTGTGCGCACGTGAGACTGTTACTTAAAACTGTGCTTTATGCTGGACAGTATTTATTTAACGCGAGCCGTTCAAATCGCGGTAATCTAATACGGTCTTAATGATAATTAAAAGATGAAACGGTAATACTAACCGTGGGGAATTTTATCATGATTTATCGTCAAACTGGTAATCGTTACATCCCTACTTCAGAACATTTCGGCTTGCCCTGTGTGTTGTTTGAACCAGCTGCAAGGGTGACCTCACGTCACAGGGTCTCTCTTTCTCTCTCTGTAGCGTATGCGCCCAGATGCATTCTCAGGTACCGAAATTTGGCACCGATTGATTTAACGTGAATCGGTACTCTGTAGTACCGACGCAATTCGGTCGGTACCCTTAAAAGTACAGAGTTCGGTACCCAACCCTAATCAGGATCACTGTGGACATCTAGGGGAGATTTAGAAGTAACACTTACCAGAAAGATCTCCTGTGGCCGCAGAAGCCCCAAAATAGTATCCTGTAGGGAGGCGGACACCTCCGAAATCAATGCATTCTTTCCAATCGTTCCTGTCATCCACATCTACCATAATCTGTGGAAACAGAACATAGATGTGGTATACTTTTATATATATTTAACTCCATGTATTAAATGGCTCTTATCATGAGGAATTTGTTACGACCCATGGCTCAAGGGAAGCAACAAACAGAGGACACACACGAACCAAATGGTTAGCTTTGAATATAATTTATTCGAAAGCTAGTCACATAAAAAAAAAGTAAAGAACACCATAAAGAAAACAACTATGTATTGGAAACATCAGTAGTGCCAATGTGTAATGCGAAATGTATGTATGTAGGGAGATGTAGTGTACTGCGGTGTTGGGGTGCAAGGGCAAACAAGCCAAACAAGCCACAAAACCAAATATCCAAAACCGGAGCCCCCCCCTGGCTCAAGCGGAGGCCTCTTTTAAAGGGAGCGTCTGATAGAGAGCAGGTGTCTCAAACGATGGCCAATCAAGGTAGTCTGTGGACTCCCACAGCAACTCCACGAACAAACGACAGGGGTCGTCACAAACTCAAAACATCTACAAAAATGATCGTGACTGTTTCAGTGCCAAAATGAAACTGCCGGTAGTCACTGGTATAAAACAATTTACAATACAGTTTACGTTTGTGGTAAGATTTTTTTAAAGAAATTAATACTTTTATTCAGTAAGGATGCATTAAATTGATCAAAAAATGACAGTAAAGACATTTAGAATGGTACAAAAGTGCTGTTCTTTTGAATATAATTAAGCAGCTCAACTGTTCTTAGCACTGATAATAATAAGAAGAATGAATAAGAAATATTTTTATATATTTTTGTTAGGTCATGTGAACTATTTTAAGTTAAGTGGATCCTAATTGTAAAGCTTTTATTAATTCATTCACTTATTTTTTAACACAATGTCAGTAGCAAGACTATCTTCATGGCGAAAACAGAATAAATAACAACAGTCATACAATAATAAAAAAAAAAAAAACTATAAGATGTTCAAGGTTAATACTAGACAACAAATCTAAAATACATTCAGGTGATACATTTTTTAAAAACATTAGTTAGTTAAACACATTTCTGAATAAAATCGTTTGTCTACTTACGTTAAAAACCGTACAGTTCAAATGTAAAGTGTTACCGAAATGTTTTTTGAGCACCAAATCATATTAGAATAATCATGTGACACTGAAGACTAGAGTAATGGTTGCTAAAAAATTCAGCTTTTCCATCATAAAAACAAATTGCATTTAAAAATATATTAAAATAGAAAACATTTACATTAAATGGTAAAAATATTTCACTAAATAATTGTTTTTACTGTATTTTTGACACTTTCCTGTATTTTTGAGACTTTAAAAAACATTTTTAAAAAAGATCTTACTGACTCTTTATCACTGCATTTGCAGTATCTTACCGTGAGTCTGCCTTTGGAGTATCTAATGGCCAGGTATGTGTCATGATCTTTGTTTCTGACTTCCACAGAGCAGCCTCCCAATTCAGTAGACCGGCCATCTTTCCTGTGGTCGTACGGCAGGGAGCCGTTATTCACCATCGCAGAAATATAGGGAAATGAGCGCTGGAGGACCAAAGATTATGAATTACATTTATTACATTGATTTTTGCCTAATTGCTGACACAAAAAAGCAATGTAAATTACTAAAGGATAGCACTTATACAGCTGTTCATGAACCAGCTTGTGTAAAACAGAATGATCTAAATTCATAAAAGGTCACTGCATTCTACTAAAATCAAAACAATAAGCACTGTAAATATTTTTTATGAAATGCTTCATCGACAAGTAATGAATGATGAGGGTAACAAAAAAAAAAAAACATGGACCACATGATGCAGGCAAAACAAAGAAAGCATTGATTATTTGTAGTGCTTGGCAAAATTGTTGAAAGAAAAAAAAGTTGCTATATGTTGATAATTCAGAACATATAGCAAATAAAAAAATGATGGGATAGTTTGAATAAAAGACATTCTTCTCTACTCAAATGATTGTTTTTCAGTTTGACATCTGAATGCAAACACCTGGCAAATAATCATATTCAAGCTATCCCTTTTAAATCATTTTCCGTGAGGATCAAGCCGATGACCAGAAGCAGAACAAACATGCCAAAAATCCAGTATTCTCATAAATACTAGTGTTTTTGGAAATAGATATCTTTGTATCTAATCTCAAGTTCATCCCATAATGATAAAGCAAAGCTTTCGTTCAAATGAAGGTACAAAGACACAAATATTTTACATCTCTCAACTCACATCCGGAGCCTCATCGTTAGGGTATGTGTCTATAAAAATGGCCAACCCAAGGAAACTGGCACTACTGCCAAACACGGTGCCTGCAGAGAAAGAAGGACCCGTGAGTACGGCACACTTACATCCGTTCCTTGTAGATCATTACGGAAGGTATCCACAAAAATAGCCAGGCCTACAAAATGGTCTTGGTTTCCAAAGACTGGGCCTAAATAAAAGTATGACACAATCAACTGCAGGGAAGAAAGAGCAGACTTGCCGGTGGATCGCGTGGACTACACACACATATATAGACAGCATTATAACTCATTACATTTCAATTCATGAAATGAACGAGAAAGAGTTCGACGGGATCTAAACCTTCAGTTTTCCCTCACAGACTTACCATGATGTAGCCTGTCTTTCGTGTACCAAATGGCAAAACCATCTCCATGGAGATTCTTCTTTCCTGATCCATGAATTTTAAACTGCACATGCATCTCCCAATCCTTCAAATAGCAGGGCTGCAGAGAGGGAAAATTAACATTACTCAACTTCATTTTGCATTAATAAAGTGCATCACATTAACCATTTTTCGGAGAATTTTCAAAAATGCAGATTTTGCATTGGGTTCAAGTTTGGTCACATGAATTCACCGCGTTCACATCAACTACTTGGTTTGGTAGGCTTCAGTTCAGTTTTACTCACCACTGTATTCCAGATGGACCCCTGTTTGCTCCTCTCATCCGGAGTCAGACGCACATACTGGCTGGTTATTAAAGTACTTCCCCAAAAGTCCCACTGACTTGACGGACTTGTTCCAACACCTGACATATGATACATAAAGGATCATATCACTTTTGCTACATTTAATTACAGTGTATTGGTAATTTGGAGTGAAGCTTATATACGCGCTATAAGCCATGAGAACATTCGTAGATAAAAACGAGTCTCATCACATACACTGGGGTTCAAAAGCCTGAGGCCACAATGAAAATTTAGGATTAAAAATTAATTAATACACTGTAAAAAAATAATAATAATATTAAAATAAACTTTAAAAATGCTACAGCAAAAAAACAGGTTAATTAGTTAACTTTTAATAAGTTATCTTACCACCCACAGTGATTTTTTGTTTGTTTTTGTAAGCAAAAACTATGAATTACCATATCATTTACAATGAAAAAAGCTCCTGTGTGACATCACATATGATTTTTTAAAATTATTATTATTATTTAAATAGTTTATTTTTGTTATCAGTAATGTACACTGGGTTTTGCTTTACATATGCTATTTAATTAATATTTATTGCATTATTTTAGTGTCATGTGTGTTACTCTGATGGTGTTTTGTGTGTATGACCAATACTCCTGAAAGTATTGGCCATTTTTTATTGACAGGAGGACACTTATAATGAACATTATATCACTTAATAAAATATTAAATAGTAGCAGTAGTATAGTAGTAGTAATTTATTTTTATTGCCATGTCAGCACCTACGCCTATCTTCAATGCAAAAACTGAGTTGCAAATAAAATATATAATTTATATAGGTTGTAAAATATACAAGCTGCCTGTAATACTGGAAGCATTTTTACAGTAAACTCAGTTTTTAAAGTAAATGTAATTAGATATTTTTTACAGTGCACCTGTAAATAAACTGAAAGTATTAGGATTAAATGTATTTTTTTTTTATGATATAAAACGAATACAAAATATTTTGTATCTGGGACACTGCTGTGTGACTGTCATTAGATACTCTTTAGGTCTTCCTCACATAATGCTGGAGAACAAGATCATCAGGTTTAGCACAAACCTGTAGAGTAAACGTGTCCCTGATAATGTCATTTTTGTGCGCCTCATAATGTAATTTTTCGCTGCTTTTCATATATTTGGACCCCAGTATATGACAATACACAACAGTCATCAAAGCCTTAACCATGTAATATCTTTTCAGTTAAATAGTAAACTGACAATTTGCTTGCTCTCCCTGTGAAGGTGGATTCCTTTATAACCTGCACTTTAAATGCACAATGGCTGACTAGTTTTGTTTACATTGAGTTGTCACTATTAAGACTCTACAGTAGCCTACTTATATCCCCGGTTACATGTTCCTAATGAAATACATGACCCATGACATTACAATATAACTTAAGTGGCATCCTAATTTACGTAGTGAACAGAAGCCTAAGACACTTTAGTGACCGTGTGGCTACAGGACGTCAACAAACACTAGTAGGACAGTAATTGCTCGCACTAGCAGGCGGCTACTCACCCTGATATGGCTTAATGAGCGAGTGCTCCCGCTTTAAGTGCTCCGCATTCCCGTCCGTTATATCGGAATATACCGAAGAAAAGTGGAGTAGCCATAAAAGTAAGAGTAACGTTATTCTGCGACACACCGGCATTCTGCGAGTTACACTTGTTTGAGAGTGAAGCCATAACGCTGGGCTTCTTTCTCGTGCCATTTTTAACGTCTTCCTGCCTCCGCGCCTTCACTTCCTGCGAGGAGACGCGGGCTGTGTTTCAAAACCTAGCGAGCTGCCTGCCTAGACAGCATTATTGGGCTTTATAAGCAGCATATTTGGGCATTATAGCCCTTACGAAAATTAACCATGGTTTTACTACAAATAAAACACAAAAAAGCATGGTTATTGTAGTTAAACCATGGTAAGCACAAATTAACCATTGTTTTGCTACACTAACCATAGTATTTGTAGTAAAACTGTGGTTATACAAGTGGTAAACAATACGCCAAAACCCATGTTGACTACACTTTTATTATAATAAAACCACTGTTCGTTTTCGTGAGGCAGGAGCTCAATTGGTTTTGAGACAGGTTTTTTTTATGTTAATTTATATGTTGAATAATAAAATGTCACATATACATTCATGGGAGACATTTTAAATGATTTTGTAACTTCTCTTTGTTGAAAATGTCATAAATTATCAGAACTGAATAAGTACCTGTATCATCTGACTATATATATATATATATATGGTAAAAGTACCTTTATTTGTTTTCGCAAAAAGGTAAATGCAGATGCAGTAAACGTTTAATCCATGCAAAGCAAAACATTTTTTTAAAAGTTTAAACTAAAAAAAGATTTTAAAAAATGAAAAAAAAAAAAAAAATCTAAATTAATATTAAAAACATCAGAGCACAAGCATTTTCTTGGCAGTTTAATTTGAAAACAAACTTTACAGTCATTAAAGCCAAGGCACCTATTACAACAATACTTCATTTACATGCATGTTTAACCAGTTCAACATCAGAGATCAGTGCTTGCTCAAGGACCTTGTCCTTATTCTGCCAAATGTCACATAATGCAAATATACAATAAATGCACTTGAAAAAAAAAAGAATTAATATATGCCATATTTATAACAAACATTAAAAATGCACAGCATCCTTTTGGCAAATACATCCATCATAAATAAGTTATCAGTAGGCAGGAATGCCGCAGGGTTTTGAGTTTTTGATGTCTGATGTTTTTATTTTTTGAATCATAGTGCATAGCAACATAACAAATAAAGAGCGTGGTATATTATGTAAGCTTTTTTCCGCTGCAGTGCTCCGCGTGAACATCAGTGAGGGTTTGAGCGTATTCTGAATGCCAGTCCCTCTGGAAAATCTCCTGCATCTGGCTCTGAATGGTTTGCTGGCCCTGCCCTACTGCAGAACCCGTCTGATTCACAACAAGCCCAACCCCTGCCGTCTGGGTGAAGTAATTCTCAGACCAGTTGGAAGTTCCTGTAAAACACAATATAACAATCCGTCATCATAGCAGGATTGCGAAACTGACATTCGATTTATTCCAAAACTCATATTCACAGCAATTCAAGTTTTTTTTATGTTAATTTATATGTTGAATAATAAAATGTCACATATACATTCATGGGAGACATTTTAAATGATTTTGTAACTTCTCTTTGTTGAAAATGTCATAAATTATCAGAACTGAATAAGTACCTGTATCATCTGACTATATATATATATATATATGGTAAAAGTACCTTTATTTGTTTTCGCAAAAAGGTAAATGCAGATGCAGTAAACGTTTAATCCATGCAAAGCAAAACATTTTTTAAAAAGTTTAAACTAAAAAATCCATGCAAAGCAAAACATTTTTTTAAAAGTTTAAACTAAAAAAAGATTTTTAAAAATGAAAAAAAAAAAAAAAATCTAAATTAATATTAAAAACATCAGAGCACAAGCATTTTCTTGGCAGTTTAATTTGAAAACAAACTTTACAGTCATTAAAGCCAAGGCACCTATTACAACAATACTTCATTTACATGCATGTTTAACCAGTTCAACATCAGAGATCAGTGCTTGCTCAAGGACCTTGTCCTTATTCTGCCAAATGTCACATAATGCAAATATACAATAAATGCACTTGAAAAAAAAAAGAATTAATATATGCCATATTTATAACAAACATTAAAAATGCACAGCATCCTTTTGGCAAATACATCCATCATAAATAAGTTATCAGTAGGCAGGAATGCCGCAGGGTTTTGAGTTTTTGATGTCTGATGTTTTTATTTTTTGAATCATAGTGCATAGCAACATAACAAATAAAGAGCGTGGTATATTATGTAAGCTTTTTTCCGCTGCAGTGCTCCGCGTGAACATCAGTGAGGGTTTGAGCGTATTCTGAATGCCAGTCCCTCTGGAAAATCTCCTGCATCTGGCTCTGAATGGTTTGCTGGCCCTGCCCTACTGCAGAACCCGTCTGATTCACAACAAGCCCAACCCCTGCCGTCTGGGTGAAGTAATTCTCAGACCAGTTGGAAGTTCCTGTAAAACACAATATAACAATCCGTCATCATAGCAGGATTGCGAAACTGACATTCGATTTATTCCAAAACTCATATTCACAGCAATTCAATTGTAAATGTAAACATTGACTGTTTCTGTTGGCAGGTTTTTTACGATGCAGCGCCAAACCTGCCGTCAGGTTGCTGGAATATGGAAAAACATGCAAGTGAGATCATGCTGTGAAATTTGTACATGTCGAGAGGAAACAGCGAACATACCGATGTAAACAACTCGATCAGTCACCATGTACTTGGCATGGTTAACACGTGCAAACGGGATCCTCTGCTGCTCTCGTGTTGAAGGCACCTCAAAAACTTTCTGTGAAATGAAACGTTTTAAACATTAAATCACCAGTGATGGCTGGATGAAAAACAATACATGTAGAAGATGTAAAGAGCACACAAAAACGTACAGCATGAATGCTGCAGCTCAGAGGGGGCTTGTTGAGGACCGATAAAGACTGGAGGAAAACAAACATGGCACCAGGAGAATGACTCCAACAACTGACCAACAGCTTCACCTCAACACCTCTCGTGCAAGCTGCCTCACGGAGGGCCGAGTCGATGACAGGCCAAAACCTAAAGACATCAAAGTCAATAAAACATCACAATAATCTTCCACATGCCTTATAAACTAACTACATGCAAATGTACTGAATTTTCAAAATTACCCCCAGTGGTTGTTTAGTATCATTGAAATACTTCTACATATATTTTTAAATTATTTTTCATATTTTTGTTTTTGCTTTTTTATTTCTTACATTTAGTGAATCGTTTTAGTCATTTTATTTTGTTTTTGTTAATTTTTGAAAATGTCTATATACTGTAGTTTTTATTCTTTTTTATTTCCATTTTAGTTTATCTTAGTACATGAAAGCATAGTAAATCACTGAAAACATATACACATGCACAATAATATTTCAGTTAATTTTTTTTGTCACTTTGTGACAACACACTCTTGTGTGTTTTGTCCATTTTTTAAATGTCTATATAATTTAATTCATTTTTTATTAAGTTTTAGTTTTAGTTATTTTAGTACATCAAAAAAAAAAAAGCTGCTTTGGCAACTAGCTGAAATAAAATAAATTAAACATTTTATTTTATTTTAGTAACTAAAATAAAGTACAAAAGTAAAAGTTTTTTTTAATGCTTTTCGTTTTAGTTAACTATAATAACCCTGACTCAATATCAAATGGTAAAGATTACCGAATGGGCTCCGTGAACTGGGACATGGGAAGGTAGTCCATCACAGACACATATATGAACCGCTCAGCATCAGCAATTACTGACAGGATGCTTGAGAGATCGTCAGAACGGCCATGTGATGATAAAGGAGGAGGAGAACTCTACAAGAACAAGTCAAACACTGTCATGTAATATTTAGAACACATTTCTGCACACACTAAAAACGCATGTGTCACATTTAGAAATGAATGAAAATGAACAAGATGGTATAGGCCATATATATTGTCCATGCAATGTTTTTCTGCAGTGAAAAAGGTGGTAATATGACAAAAAGACAACATTTCTACACAATACATTAAATGAAAAATAGACACATGGAATACATGAAAATAAGCCAGGACAAAAGCCAGAGAACAAGTGGAAATGTGAACAGGTTGAATAAAATTATTACAAAACATGCAGTGAAAACACAACTCACAGACAAATAGACACGTGCAGGGACACCGTTGAATTTAACAGCTAATGGGTACTTAGAACTGGAGAGGGCGGAGAAACGGCCCGGCCAGAAAGGAGGTAGAGATCCATTCTTCTGAGCTCCAACGTCCCAGTACACGTCAAATATCCGTGAGGCGTCCTGTGCTAGACAGCTGCAGTCTTCCACAGACACTCCAACTTCTTTCACCTATTAGAAAAATTTATATTACTGCATATGCATGTATATTTTTTAAAAATGGATTATTTGGGCATAGGTGGAGTTTAGGGGGGGCCAGACGAGAGCCAATAATGATTTTGTCTGGGCTATGAATAAAATATAAAAATTAAAGAATTCACATTTTCTCATTTTATTTGTGTTATCTTATTATTTTAGTGGTTAGAATAAGTACGTTTTGGGCTAAATTAATTATTTAAGCCCCATATCCTCAACTTGAGAGGACATGAGAGGACTCTCTTTTCGCTATTTAAGCAAGTTAACAAATATTCGTTGTTTTTTTTATAAACCCGCTAATAAAAATGTGGTGGACTGAGTCATTTCTGGCTGAATTGGACAGGTGATTTGAAGCGATGGTTCAAGCATGTACGCAAGCCTTAAGATTCACCCTCGGCTTGTGACAGCTGAAGTGGATCTTGTGAAATGTGCGATCGCATCGCCGATTACTCTTGAGAAACTTAAAGATGAAGCAGGCTACGGAAGGACAGATATCCAAACTTTTTCAGACTACTGCGGTTTGCACTCACGCTGCCCGTTGGTTCGGCTACATCAGAAAGTTTCTCAGTTATGAGGAGAATCTGGCTCCGATCTTCAGTGGCACAGGACAGATTCTCAGATCTTTCTTTACTGCACATAGAGAACGATTTGACTGAAAAACTATCAGAAGAGAAGAGATAGTGAAAGAAAGACAGTGGTCATCTACGCAATTCGGAAAAAGAGGCGGCTTTTCTGCATTAGGTATGTTTTTCTGTTTTTTTTAATGTATTTTTAATGTCGAATATATGTCATATAAATATATGAAATGTAGAACATATAAAAAAGTGTTCGTGGCTCATCTGCCAGTGGGTGCCCCCCCAAGCATAAAAGTGAAACTCCGCCTATGTATTTGGGTTAATAGCCATTTTGACATTACGGTCTAATAAATTGCACTGGATAATGAATAAAAAATAAATAAAATAAAATAAATAATTCAAATGAAATTTACAAAATAAATATAAAATAAAATAAAATGAATATAAAATAATATAATTAATAAAAAATCAAATAAAATCACAAACACATTTACATGTCAAAGACCTGCATGCACACTGACCATGCATATTTGCATGTCAACAGACAACTTTTGTCCAGTCAGATAATGACACACAATGTCGCTTGATTTAGACGTACCTGGGTAAGGGAACGCCAATCCATGTTTGCGCTCCCTAAATACATGTGTTTCTTATCCACAACCCATAGTTTGGTGTGCAAAATGCCTCCAGTGATGCTCTGCAGGTCAACTCCCCTGACCTCAGCCCCTGAGAGAAAGCACAAAGCAAGAAAGCTAAAGGAAAAAAGCTGCATAACATCCTATCCAAACCACTCACCATTCTCAATGCATACATTTTCACGTGCTGCATGTGCAATAGGCACGCTGTTGTACCTGTTGCAACCAGTTCGTCTGTGTCTGCGATGTACGGCTGAGGGGCGTTTACAGCGATCTTCAACTTCACTCCTTTTGGTTCCAGCTGCTTCAGCTGGTTGAACACTTTTTTGCCCTGTAGAAAAGATTTAAATGAAACGCCTTATATAATGCAAATTAATATTATCCTGCAGGTAACAAATGTTTTAGAGCCTTCAGAGTGCGTAAAATGTCCACAATACAACGTACCAGCACAGACGAGGGCTCCGTAAGGCCTAAATCTGAATCTCGGAGTGTGAAATAGAAAGCACCAATGTGGACAGAGCGGTTTGCTTTGTTTAGCAGATTAGTCCAAGTGTCTGAAATGTTCTGCAGGTGTGGCGAGCCGGAAGGGAAGCTGAGGCCCTCAGGGACACTCTCAACAATAGTAAGCCTGATAAGGAGCGTTTAGAAACACATTAACATCTCAAACTCACCATTTAAATACTTCAAAATATGAAAAGGACCCGTTTCCTCACCTACAGTCAAAAGTGCATGTCTCTTGAGGCATCCAGAAACTTTCCAACCAGTGCAGCTCCAGTTGTGACATCAGGTGTGACACAGATTTAGGGACTCCATACTGCCAGACGTGCGATGCAAGTCCACCCAAAAGGAGGAGAATGGTGGGCAGGAGACAGAAAAGGGAAAAGCTTCTTCCTTTTGTCTGCTAAAACAATAGAAAAT
>NW_015631022.1:516639-577671 GCF_001515625.1 Sinocyclocheilus rhinocerous | reverse complement strand
ATATATATATATATATATATATATTGTATTGGTGTATGTGTAAATGTAATTTGTTGTTTGTATACACACTAGGCCTATATTTTGGTACAAATACATGTATGTTATTATCAATTATATTGTATCAAAAGGGCAAAGACTGTAGATAGATAGATAGATAGATAGATAGATAGATAGATACTGCATAATTATCTGTATTTCCCTTTTTCTCTTAATGTTAGACTGGTTAGCGAGTAAATAAGTAGCAATTACTGGAACAAACGTTTGCCTAACATATCATCAGATAAGTCAGGAGAGACTGCGTACAACAAACTGCAATGCTTAAACGCTAAAGAAAACTCTTGTAACCTTTTTTAAACACTAAGCCAGCAAGTTTGAGACATAAGTTAGCAAGCAGGCTATACTCACCATGACTACAGCGGAGAACTACTCTCAATTTATCCGTAACGAGTAACTATTTTTAAAATAAAAGTGTGTAAACACGAACTGTACGAGGAGATAAAGTTGCTGTCGGTCCAGTTTGGGCGGCTGCAGTTGAAGACAATGAGGTTTGTAAGAGCGATGCTGTCTCTGTCTGCGACGTGGCTGCAGAACTACAGCACAGTGCGGTATAATGAAGAAAAAGAGAGAGCGAGAGAGAGAGAGAGAGAGAGAGAGAGAGGAAAATGTGAGGAAGAACCTCGCCTACTAACACGCTATGAGTTACATTACAAACCACCTCTGACTCACAGCCTGTCAATATGTACGTACTGCTGCAAAACAACAAATAAAGTTATGAAATTATGAGCTCATCTGTTACAGTGGAGTACATGTGTAACCTATAATTTTGTTATTTGAACCAGAATGTTGATTTGCGCTTCTTCGTCAGTTCGTGTAATGAAATATAGGTATAAATGATGATGACAGATAGAAATTACAGCTGACGGGACGGTTATTGATGGTGTAAAATTGAACTAACCGCCGTTTCCTGTTCTCAGTACAGTCAGCGCGGTAAAGCAATGGGCGTTTTTTTTCATGATAGGTCTGCTTCCAGCAAGACTCCAAACCACGCCCGATGCACTGTAAACCACGCCCAGGCAGACAACAAACCACGCCCACAAATCCCGCCCACTAGAGAAAGCTATCGGTTTTCGAGATGGCGAAACTCTCTCTGTTCCTCTTTCTACTTATTTCAAAACATTGTAATTTTTAAAAGTCTTCTGTACTTCTAAAATTGTAGTTAGGAAGTTAGGACGCGTGTGGTGGGCGTGGTCTCGCAGGAGGAGGAAGACGCCTTTGTTTACGTTTTTCTTTACCAGCATGCACCGCTAGATGTCGCCAACAGCGATGAGTTGGGTTGATAACGCAGCACATATAAACACGAACGGGACTAAAGTGATGAAGGAAATCAGTTTTATATGGGTCCCAGCACACATAGGAATAAGGGGAAATGAAGAAGTGGATAAATTAGCAAAGCAAGCTTTACAGAGAGAAACGATAGAGATACAAGTTCCATTAAGTAAATCAGAGATTAAGGTTTTAATATGGAGTAAAGTGATGAAAGAATGGCAAGTTAAGTGGAACAATGGGGAAAATGGTAGATTCCTTTACAGTTTAATAGAATTTAAAACTCTGTTGCACACTCCGGAGCAGAAGGTGGCGGTAATGCACCTATTTGCGTTGGTGCCAGCCGCAGTTAAAAACCAAGAAGAAGAAGAAGAAGAAGAAGTGATGAAGGAAAGGATTTATCGGATTTGTTACGTCGATTACACGGTCTTAGTCATTTGTAAGGTAATGCTGGATTTAATTTAGTAGTATTTAAAGCAGTTTTTAAAAATGTGTGTCGCATATTTATATCAAAACCGGTCCGACCTGCGAACTAGCAAATCGATTTTAAACTCAATCTAGCAACGTTAGCCACTCAGCTAGCTACTACTTTAGATCAGTCTAAAGTCAGTTTAATACAAATGTTTGACTGTTAGAATTAGTTAAACAGTTTAAAAGTATTATAATTTGTGCGGTACAATCTATCCGGTAGATGAAGAACAACAGGTGTAACGAATAAACAAAGTCTGGCTGTCAAAACTCTTAATCAGTTACAGTTACAATTAATGACTGGTTTCAGACAAAATATGCTTTTGTTTTCGATTAGGACGATTGTGTTCTTTATCAGTATGAATGTTTTGAGTTGTTGTTGTGTAAAGCTTGGCTGTGTTTACTTTAGCTCCATTAAATACTTTCATTTTTATTTTGCAGGTGCACATCACAGGTTGATTGATACGAGGAGTTCCGAGAAATAACATTTCAGACTTTTGTTTTTCTTTCTTCGTCGCGTAGTTTGATCCTGGCTTCACCATATGTGACAGAATATTGTATAGAAAATTAGACTAATGATAATCCACGCTTGCCTGAACATGCCTGAAATTAGTTTTTCCTCTTAAACCAAGAAGAAGAAGAAGAAGAAGAAGTGATGAAGGAAAGGATTTATCGGATTTGTTACGTCGATTACACGGTCTTAGTCATTTGTAAGGTAATGCTGGATTTAATTTAGTAGTATTTAAAGCAGTTTTTAAAAATGTGTGTCGCATATTTATATCAAAACCGGTCCGACCTGCGAACTAGCAAATCGATTTTAAACTCAATCTAGCAACGTTAGCCACTCAGCTAGCTACTACTTTAGATCAGTCTAAAGTCAGTTTAATACAAATGTTTGACTGTTAGAATTAGTTAAACAGTTTAAAAGTATTATAATTTGTGCGGTACAATCTATCCGGTAGATGAAGAACAACAGGTGTAACGAATAAACAAAGTCTGGCTGTCAAAACTCTTAATCAGTTACAGTTACAATTAATGACTGGTTTCAGACAAAATATGCTTTTGTTTTCGATTAGGACGATTGTGTTCTTTATCAGTATGAATGTTTTGAGTTGTTGTTGTGTAAAGCTTGGCTGTGTTTACTTTAGCTCCATTAAATACTTTCATTTTTATTTTGCAGGTGCACATCACAGGTTGATTGATACGAGGAGTTCCGAGAAATGACATTTCAGACTTTTGTTTTTCTTTCTTCGTCGCGTAGTTTGATCCTGGCTTCATCATATGTGACAGAATATTGTATAGAAAATTAGACTAATGATAATCCACGCTTGCCTGAACATGCCTGAAATTTGTTTTTCCTTTTTGTTAATGATTAATCTTGACATTTTGCACCAGTTTTGTTTTATTTTATTTTAAAGCTTTGATCTATGCATTGTATTATATTATTTTAATTATTTTTTTACATCCATCATCATAATGCAAGCTCCAGTTCCACCTTCCCCCATGAAACCAGCCGTGGCCCCTTCAGTAGAGCTGGGTGTCACGGTTCTTTACACTTGTCTTTATGGGGGTCTGTTTTTAGTCGTGTATGTTCAGCTTTGGCTGCTGTTACTCTACCGGCATAAGCGATGGAGTTACCAGAGTATTTTTCTTTTTCTTTGCCTGTTCTGGGCAGCGCTTCGCACAACGCTCTTCTCCTTTTATTTTCGTAATGCCCTTGCGGCCAACCATCTGCCCACTCCAGTCTACTGGCTCCTTTACTGCTTCCCAGTGTGCTTACAGTTCTTCACTCTGAGTCTCTTCAACATTTACTTCACTCAGGTAAGACAAGTTATAAAGAAAGATTCATAAGAGTATGTTTGCGTAGTTGAGAAATCAATCCACTCCCTAATAACAATGTTTCATTTTGACAGGAGTTGCTCAAAGTTCGAAGCGTGTTCAGCGTTAAGCCCAGGAAAGGACTGTGAGTGGATTTCCACATTAGCATGTTAATGGATAACATCTGATTGTGTGTTTAATGAGAATTGTGTTTGTGTGTAAACTTTGATTTCTAGATGGGCGGCTCGGTGGGTGTATGCCACCATGAGCGTCATCTTCCTGTGTGTCAATATAGTATGCGCAAGCCTCGGACAGCATGGCGCCTCCGGTGGAGCTGGTGAAGACACTTGGAGGCTGGTTCTGGTTCGAGTGCTGGTTAATGACCTACTGTTCATTTTGGAAGCTGTGTGTCTGGCCACGTCTCTGCTCCTCTTAACTCGATCCTCGCCTCCTACCACCCCTTATCTACGCAGTAAGGTACATACTTTGCAAGTGCTTAAAGCAATAGTGCACTGGGTCAGCTGGCCAATCAGAGCAGACTGTGCTTGTCGGAAGGAGGGACTTTGTAGAAAACGAAGCGTTTGAGAGAGGCGGGGCATAGAGGACCTACAATAATGTACAGTATTTGAAAAAGAATGTGTTTTTTGAACATTAAAGCATGTCAACATATTCTGTTACACCAAATACACAAAATAATGATCTTTAAAAAAGCATCATATGACCCCTTTAATAAAAACAGTATTCTTCCACCAAACAATGTAGTTCCTCAGAATCAGTTGTGGTTGCAACAAAGTGGTTGCCAAGCAACAGACAAACGTAAACAAAGCTGTATGTTTGTAGAGTAATTTACAACAGCTTCGACCGTGGCTCAGCCAATCAGAATCAAGAACTGGAACAATCCGTTTTATAAAAAGACTTTTTCACTGGGACACTGGGAATATTATGGGATTTGAATTTTACAAAGACAAACTTTGGGACCAAAAAGGTTATTTGCAGCTATTTATGACGTCTTCTGCTTGCAGGGGTTTTGTCGGACTGCGGTGCTGGGGGCAGGTGTCATCTTGCTCTTCTCTAGCAGGGCATGCTACAATCTTGCTGTGCTGTTTTTGTCTCAGAATCATAAAGTGGAGGCCTTCGACTATGACTGGTACAACATCTCTGATCAGGTGGGCAGTTGCACTACATTGGTTGCTAATGGAAAGGTGTTCCTGTCACTGGTCGGTTTGTGATGTTCAGTGTTGTTTTCAAAGGCTGACCTTCAGAGTGAGCTTGGAGACAGAGGCTACATTATCTTCGGAGCTGTTCTCTTCATTTGGGAGCTGCTTCCTACCAGCCTGCTCATTCTCATCTTCAGAGTTCGCCAGCCTCCTCAAGAAAAGGTTTGCTGATTATGCATTTTTCCATGCCTATTGCATGTGATTTTAGTTTATTAATACACTACCGTTCAAATGTTTTGGGTCAGTTTTTTAAGAAATTATTATTTTTTTATCAATAATGCATTAAATTGATTAAAAGTGACAGTAAAGGCATTTATATAGTTACAAAAAATAATATTTTAAATAAATGCTATTCTTTTGAACTTTCTATTCATAAAATAATCCTGAAAGAAATGTATTAAGGTTTCCACAAAAATATTAAGCAACAATATTGTTTTCAACATTAATAATAATAAATGTTTCTTGAGCAGCAGATCAGCATATTAGAATGATTTCTGAAGGATCATGTGACGCTGAAGACTGGAGTAATGATGCTGAAAATCCAGCTTTACATCAGGATTAAATTACATTTTAAAATATATATATATTTAAATATAAAAGTTTTTAAATTGTAATATTTCACAATATTTTACTGTATTTGTGATCAAATAAATGTAGCCATGGTGAGCATAAGAAACATCTTTAAAAAAAAAAAAAAAGACTTTTGAACGGTAGTGTACATTTTTGCGTTTAGGTCAATGACAAACAAATGCTTAAGATGATGGAAAGAAACAATTTAGTTTTGCATCTGCCAAATGTATAATGTATATGCCCAAAAATGAGTGTTCCATCATTGAGCTGTTTGCTTTGTTTATTTCAGAACTGCAGCCCAGCGATGTGCAACACACGAGGCTCACGCTCATATTTCTTTGACGACCCTCGTGGAATGGATGGCGACACGGGTTCTCTCTGGAGTCACAGTATCAATCCTCATAGCAGGTATCAGGCTTTATCACAGCTCAGAGGTGTTGTAATAATGTAAAATATGTGAAAAATAATGTTTTTCGAGCAACCTAGTATGAGAGCCTGTTCTAGTACACCCCAAAACAAAATCAAGACTTTGTAAAAGAGCATAATAGGACCCCTTTAACATTAAAACAGCTTGTGGGATCAGTTATGATATGGTGATGCCAAACCAAAACTCTGCACCAACAGCTGGTTTGGATCCAGTGAGACGACTCCACTCCTCTTCAACCGGACTCAGCAGAGCAACCAGCACCACTCTCTTTACTCCACTCCACAGACCTGACCACTATGCAAAGCTGCAGAGATCTTCTGTGACCTTCTCAGGCGATAGCACAGCATCACCTCTTCCTGTTGAGTAGCTCAATAGGTTCATTTGCACTAATACTCATCAGAAGCATCTGTACTTCTGAAGTTGCACCTTGACTTTTTAAAGCAGACCACAATAGACTAGATGCTTGTGATTAAAAAGGGACCAGTTAAAGATTTTTCTATAAGGAGTGAAGGAGGAGTTATTACCACATTTGTCTTTTCTTAATTTATAAGGGTATCCTTGAAATGTATTAACACATATTTTTTATTATTTTGTGTGGGATGATGACCTTCCATTTTTAAATGGTGCATAAGAAAGCAATAATTTTGGTACTAACCGTGTGCTGATATTTTGACAATGTATTTTAATAAAAAAACTAATTTAAACAGTTTCATTTGTAATTTGCCGTTTATATATATGTGGCGCATTCAGAATTTGTCTCATCAGGATTTCGGATAATACAAAACAAAATAAAAAATCAGAACTTAGAAACTTAATATTTGTGAAAATGCATTTTGCTGTAAAGAAAATAAAAGAAAAACCCATTTCACCATGTGGTCACAAATAAAAATCTAATCCAATTAAAAAAATTTTTTTTTTTAGGTTAATGTTCATTATTAGTACATTTATATTTTTACTTCACAGTTTAGGGTGGGTATGATGTTTAAATCTTTTAAAACAAGTCTCTTATGCTCACCAAGGATGCATTTATTTTTTTTTAAAAATTGAGTAAAAATATTGTGAAATATTATTGCAATTTTGAATAATTGTTTTCCATTTCTAATTTATTCCCATGATCAAAGCTGAATTTTCAGTATCATTACTCCAGTCTTCAGTGTCACATGATCCACATGACAACAGTTGTGCTGAATTCTTTTGTGGAAACTGATATTTTTGTTCAGGATTCAAACGAATAGCATTTATTTGAAATAGAAATCTTTTGTAACATTATTCATATCTTTTAATTAACTTAACGGAGTCCTTGCTAAATAAATGTATTATAAAAAAATTAAAAACATACTGACCCCAAAATTTTGAACGGTTGTGTATAGTTGATAAATCTCAAGACAATGTCTGTTTTGAACAATTTATTGTGCAGTATGTACAGATCCTCCTATTAAAACACTTTATACATTATGTACAGCAAGTTAATTTAGATATTTGGTTCATGGATATCTTTTAGCTGTAACCAAAGTCGATCTAGGAAAATAATCTATGATGTAGCACTAGAAATAATGAAAATACACAAAGAATGGGAAAACATCAAATTTTAAGGGCACACAAGAAATCAACAGACTGTGTTCCTCTGAGAGACAAAAATCACATTCAGAGAGGAAAGTCTCAACAATACTCGAGTCAGACGTCACAGCGGACTTTTAAGGTGCAAGGCTTTTTATCCTTTCTATCTTCAAGCTTGGTTTTCCATGATATCTTCCGTACACGTTACACTGACAAATCCTCCATACAGCGGGAAGTGCCTTGATGTGCCTCATTTAAATTAACATCTAAGAACTCATGAACTTTCCTCAGATAATCTGACATCTCAACATGCCAAGTGCCCAAGAGTCCGTAAGAAGCATTTCTACTGTCAGAAGGCAATTCACGATTTAAATGGATCCCATCATCAGTGGTCAGGAGTGTTAGTGGTCTCCAGTTTACGCAGGCGACGTCGTCTCAACTCGGCGGCATTTGGCTCACCATCATCCTCATCTTCATCTCCCTCCTTCCTGTCTTTGTCCACTCCTGTGGTTGAGTCTGGTAGAGAAAAGCCTGTAGCTTCATTTACAGATCCATCTATGAGCAAGAGAATACAATGACTCTGATATATATATTTTTTCTTCTTTCTTTTGAATGATAATGTATCATGGTTTCTATAAAAAATATTAAGCAGCACAACTATTTTCAACATTTATAAGAAAATGTTTTGTAAGAAATGTTTCTTAAACAGCAAATCTGCATATTACAATGATTTCAGAACAATCATGTGACACTAAAGACACAAACACACACTCACACACATATTAGCCTAGTCATTCAAGAAGTTGTGGCATCATTCTACTCACCGCTCTGAGCCTCGTTCTCCTGACTGGGAGTTTCCATGTTGCCCGTGGAGGAAGAGGACTCCGCATTCACTGATGTACTCGTCTCACCAGCATTGTTTTCTGATCTTGGAGGACTAAACAGGAAGTAAAAGAAAGAAAGAAAATACGGGGATTTCAGAAGTAGGAACTGGACGTGCCACTTTTTAATCACACCTCAGGCCATGTTTGCACACCTTAACGTAGCCACCGTGCTGAGGTAGTGGTGAATGTTGAGCATGGCGGCATCCAGCAATGTGTGGATGTTGTGAAGGCACTGCAACCTGGCTTCCAAACCTCGCCTGCCCTCCTGCTCCAGTTCTCTGAGCTCGGCCTCTGACATGGTGGACAGAGTCGATGGAGGCGGCGGCATGGATGATACTAATAAACAAAGGGGTCACAGATTACTCAAATATATCAGTTTTTCAATGATGTATAAACGATTAATCGCGATTAATCGCATCCAAAATAAAAGTTTTTGTTTACATAACATATGTGTGTGTGTTGTGTATATTTATTATGTATATATAAAGACACACACAAACAGCATATATTTGGAAAATATTTACATGTATTTACATGTCTATATTTATATTAATATAATTTATATTATAAATAAATATATTTAATATATAAACATAACATTTTTCTGAAATATATACATGCATGTGTGTGTATTTATATATACAATATACACAGCACACACACATACATTATGTAAACAAGAACTTTTATTTTGGATGCGATTAATCGCTTGACAGCACTAATTATTAAAATGCCGCAATTTGACCGCTCTAACATACTAAAGGGTGGAGGTGGAGGCATCGGCAGCCATGGAGCTGATGGGAAAGGTGGAGGCATGGAGAAGGGGAATCCAGGCATTGCTCCGGGAGCAGCAGAGGCACTGTCTGCATTCGGCTGGGTCGAGCTGCTGGCTCCTGATTCTACATGACACAACGTGAAAATTATGATGAGAATCATGGGTATTCTAGCTTTTCACAGTGAGGCAGAACAGATAAGAGCTGCTGACCTGCTCCCTGGGCCTGTGTTGCAGCGGCGCTGGTCTGTGGAGCGTCAGTAGCTGCCTGTGCACCTGGGGCAGCAGGAGGAGGCGCGCCTGGGAAGGGACCCCAAAAGGGAAACAGACCTGGAGGAAACTGAGGCAGCATACCTGGAGCGACTGCACAGAAAAGGAAGCATGGTTTACGGTGCACAAACAGCCAAACATCAGCAGCTTCGATCGGCCTGGTCTTGGTGTTTTTACCATTGACAGGTGGAGGTACGGGGGCATTAGCAGGAGCAGCAGGGGCAGGTGCTTGTGCAGGAGCTGGGGCAGGAGTCTGGTTGGGCTGGGACGCTCGGAGGACATCCATACGACAGGTCGGACACGTCTGCTGTCTTTGGAACCATGAGCGAAGGCAACTACAATGAGAGGAACAAACTATTCAGAATATGCATGCAGATGTCAACACCAAAGAGACTGATATTTTCCATAAACAGTGGAAGTGAACCTTGAGTGAAAGATGTGGTTGCACGGCAGTTTCTTGGCTCCAGTCACCATCTCTTCTCTGCAAATGATGCACACATTGTCGGTGGCTTGCAAGTCTTCAGGGGTGGCATCTGGATAGCTGTAACAAAGCACGGCAGACAGTGATACATAATTTTAAAGTATTACTAAAACTATTAACATATACATAACATATTAAAAACACTGCACAACATAAAAAAAAACACTAAATATACAATAGTAATAGATAAAAACGTTGTAAGAATAATTAAACTGTAAAAAAAAAAAAAAATAAATAAATACAATTATTCTATAAAATAATTAAAAATTTAAAAAAGAAAAGAAAATGAAGACTACAAATATTAAACATGGCCCAATATTAAGAATAATTAAAATGCACAATAAAATAAACGAATACAATTTTGGTAACACTTTATTTTAAGGTGTCCTTGTTAAACGTTACATGTGCTTGCTATTATAAATACAATTATGCAAAATTACACGCAAGTAACCCTAAGCCAAACCCTAATCATATAGTAAGTACATGTAGTTAATTATTATTACTCAGTAGTACTTAAATATATAATTACACTGCAACAAGGACACCTTTAAATAAAGTGTAACCACAATTTTTCTAAACAAATGTAAACTGAAAAAAAAATACAAATAAAGAAATGAATACTAAAAATATTACACTGCATTGTTAATAAAAAAAAGTTATAAAATAATTCAAAACTATAACACTTGCACATTAAAAGATGTTAAAGCAATAAGCTCCAAGAAGCCGTGGTTTACAGTGAATTTATAACAGCTAAATTGTTATTCCATATACGTAGTAAGGTTTCACAGAATAAAACAGAGCAAATAAAGTGTAATGATATTAATAAAAACAGTATTCTTCCACCAAACAATGTAGTTCCTAAGAAACAGTTGTGGTTCCAACAAAGTGGTTGCCGAGCAACACACAAGTAAACAAAGGTGTATGTTTGTAGAGTAATTTACAACAGCTTCGAACCAGCAGCTGGTGACATTGTTCAAGATCCAAGCCCTGAATTTTGTTTTTTTCTACATAAAAATAAAAAAAATATAAAAAAAAAAAAAAAAAAAAAATACAATTCTTCTATAAAATAATTAAAAATTTAAAAAAGAAAAGAAAATGAAGACTACAAATATTAAACATGGCCCAATATTAAGAATAATTAAAATGCACAATAAAATAAACGAATACAATTTTGGTAACACTTTATTTTAAGGTGTCCTTGTTAAACGTTACATGTGCTTGCTATTATAAATACAATTATGCAAAATTACACGCAAGTAACCCTAAGCCAAACCCTAATCATATAGTAAGTACATGTAGTTAATTATTATTACTCAGTAGTACTTAAATATATAATTACACTGCAACAAGGACACCTTTAAATAAAGTGTAACCACAATTTTTCTAAACAAATGTAAACTGAAAAAAAAATACAAATAAAGAAATGAATACTAAAAATATTACACTGCATTGTTAATAAAAAAAAGTTATAAAATAATTCAAAACTATAACACTTGCACATTAAAAGATGTTAAAGCAATAAGCTCCAAGAAGCCGTGGTTTACAGTGAATTTATAACAGCTAAATTGTTATTCCATATACGTAGTAAGGTTTCACAGAATAAAACAGAGCAAATAAAGTGTAATGATATTAATAAAAACAGTATTCTTCCACCAAACAATGTAGTTCCTAAGAAACAGTTGTGGTTCCAACAAAGTGGTTGCCGAGCAACACACAAGTAAACAAAGGTGTATGTTTGTAGAGTAATTTACAACAGCTTTGAACGTGGCTCAGCCAATCAGAATCAAGGACCGGAACAATCCGTTTTATAATTCAGATTATTTCAGAGATACAGAGTATATATTTTTTACATTTTAAACTGTAAAAACAAATTATTAAATACTGAAAATATTAAACATGGCAATACTAAAAGCATTAAGTGCACAATAAAATAAAGAAATGCAACTAAAAACTAAAAAAAATTACTAATAAAAAAATAGTAAACATATTAAACTGCACTACACTAGTCAACACTTGAAGTGGATCAAAACCTTTCATCAAAGTTGTCCTAAAACCTAAAACAAAATGTGTTCTTGTCTTAGGACAACTTTGATTAACTTTTTTGATCCACTTCAAATGTTGACTACTGTATATTAATGAAAAAAAAATTAAAAACACGTAAAAGATATTTATAATGACTTCAGAGAGATACTCACAGAGTATTCATATTACGAATGGCTCGTCGAGACATGATGGCGTCTGTTACTGCTTTCTTGAATTGCCTGAAAAGACAAACATATTGCACACGACAAAAGAATAAGACAAACTGTTCTAATTGTTGACAAAACATAACAGCACAGCTGGAATCTGATGATTTATCACTCACCGCATTGCGAGATACATGGGTCGAATGGCAAACAGAGGGAAGGTGTGCACTTTTATCATTATGGTCATGAACGCCATATACAAAAGCACCTTGATGAAACCTGAAGGATAAATGTAACATCAGTCAATCTGTGAATAGGCAATATGGAAACATAACCATCCAAGCTATGGCTCTCTAGGATGTACCTGTAAAGAGCTCTGTGTAGAGCATGTAGACGGCCTTATTGTCCCACGGATTCTCACTCTGCAGATCAACTGTATGTAAGGTGTACTTGATGAAGGTGGTGAGGACCACAGTCATCAGAATTGCATACTGAAAGACAAGCAGAAAGCCATTAATATTTTAAAAACTCTAGTGGTATAATATATGTTCTGATTTCTACACTGCTCAACTGCTAACACCACAGATGACATAATGTACTTCAACAAGTTATGGGACATGTGATAAGGTTTAGGTCAACAGTCCTTTCATTAATGAAATGTATTTTGCAGGATCTCACTCAAACTAAAAAAAATGTTGCTCACCTCAAATCCAAAAACCAGCTGCACTGAAGCTCCTCTTGTTATAATGCTGTGACACGCATGATTGACAAACAGAAAGTCCAACACTCCCAGCAACACCATCAGAGCTGCAGCAGAGAGACAAGAACATTAGTGATGCAATAACCACAACGATGAGTGCAAATAAGGCAGTCTAATGTCAAATGCCATTAAATTCAAGATACAGGTGCAGCTCAAAAATTTGCATGTCCGAAAAATGAGTTCGCAAAGTAGTTTCATATATAAAAGGGAAGTAAGAGATAAATTTGGTGCTGAAGAACACAGGCTGAAGCAAATCCAGTGATAAATTACTCACAGAGAACTCTGAAGTGGAAGACCCATGAGATATTTGGACTCCTTTCCATCTAAAAATGAAATAAACAATGAAAACCTTTAAAAATAAATAAATAAAATTTATTTTCCCAGATTAGACATAACCTATAAAATTAGATGTAACCTCACATTTAACAACAAATTATGAAAACATTTTTCAAAAATAATAAATTATTGATTTATTTATATGCTTTGCTGTAGTACAATGTTTTTTGATGTCATACATTTTTGCAAGCATATCTGATTTGCAGTATGCACAGTATGCTCGGCAGTCATCCCCAACTACTGGCTTCAGCCACCCTTTAAATTCAGGTACAGACTCCCACTCTTTTCTGTATTTCTGGCTGTACAGTTTTGATTGAGACATGTTGATAGATGTAGTTAAGTCCCAGATCAAAAATTCATGAACAGCTACATTCACTGAGTTTTAACTGTGGTGGTTGTTTTAATTATTTTACCAAAAAATGTGAAATGTGTGCTACTGCTGCTGCACCCAGCCAACAATTTTTGCTGCTGCTGCAGCTTCTGTGCCCGGCTATTTAGACCTTATATAGCCCCGCCCCTGCACTCATTGTCTTTAGCCTTGCAGTTTGTGTTTCTACAGCGATCTTAAGAATTTATGAATGAATCGCTCATCTTGAATTAAGTCTGCAGTCACTACTGCTCTTTAGATTTAGACTATTATTCTGCTGCGTGATACTGCAGAAGAACTGATGATGGCACGGTTTGATCTTCGGCTGACCAATCAGCAGAAAGGGGCGTTTAATTCCCGCCCACATGTAGAAATCGAATATTCAAGCTGTTTATTAATTTTTCCACCCATGAACGAAAAACGAAAATTTAAGCTGAATTTTCGTTTTTCGTTTTTCGGAAAAAAACAAAAGAACGAAAAAGGAACCGTTTTCTCATTTTTCTACTTTCAGTATTAAATAAAAAAACGAATGATCGAATGATACACGGATTCAATCCGACTAGACAAGTTTGTTCGTTTCCATGAATAGGTTCTTTCGTTTTCAAAGAAATATTATTTTTTCATTGGTTTTTAAATATATACAGCTTTACATTAAGAGAATCAAATAAAATTAAGTAGGAAAATAAATAAATAATATGAAGTATTAAATTGTTATAAATCAATTTCCAAATTAACATATTTTACAGCTTTCTTTTTTTCTAATATCATTTTTAGGTATTGGTGAATTTCTGCCTTTAAAACAAAGACTTATTCCCCCCATATTTACAGTTATTATATTTATTATACTAAATTTAGCTAAAAGAAGTAACAGATTCATACCCCTTGTGATAAGACGTGACATAAAATACAGTTGAAAGCTGGGCGTGATGTAATCTTTCATAAATGAATTAGTCTGTCCAAAAACCGAATAACTCCAAAATAAATTAAGCCACAAAATGTACAAAAATATCAATATCACAATTAGATAGATAGATGTTTAAAGATGTTTTCTTTGTACTGTTTGACTATTCCAAATAGAATATGGGAAAATTTTACATAATTAATTTATGTTTCCTGTTAGCTAAATTTCACATTCATAAAAGTTTACTGGCTCTAAACCTTTCTTTTCTTTATTCAGAGTTGACCTATAAACTATCCAATGTTCCATTAATCCAAAAGTAATGAAAACGGTTATCTTTGTATTCATCCTTTTTTGTTTTTATATAAATAAAAAAAAAAAGCACTCCGAAGTGCTGATCTGAATCAAATGATACACGATATGTGCTCTGAAGTTCCAACCTGAATCAAAAGATTCGCGATACATGCTCCGAGTTCTAACCTGAATCAAAAGATTCGCGATACATGCTCCGAGTTCTAATCTGAATCAAAAGATTCGTGAACCCGCTCCGAAGTTCCGATCTAAATCAAATAATTCGTGATATGCATTCCGAAGTCCCAATCTAAACAATTCGCGGAACGTGCTCCGAAGTTGAACCATCATTTCTGATTGGTACTCAGAGCACGTATCACGAAATGATTCGCAAACCCGCTCTGAAGTTTTGATCTAAATCAAATGACTCACTCCGAAGTCCCGATATGAATCATTCACGATACGTTCCGAAGTCCCGATCTGAATCAAATGATTCTAGACACGCGATCCGATTCGAGCGCTTCGAAACAGTGAATCATTTTGCGACGCAATGGTTTAACTGCTTCGGAGTTTTGAAAAGCTCCGTTTCACCCATCATGCTTTTTAAAATCATTACAAGCGATGTCGAAATTCGAAAATGAAAGACTCTTTTGATCTGGGTTTTTGCTAGTGATCAAGTTTGAGTTTGGATCAATCAGAGCGGTTCCAGCGTTAATGACTCACTCAATATAATCGGTTCGTCTGTTCCGCTGCTTTTTGCGTCTTCAGCCATGTTTTACGCAATTCTGTCAGTACTACAACTGGCTTAGGCTTAAACTTTGTGTATAATGATCGAATTTGTAACTTAATTCACTAGCCTATATTTTAAATAGCTTGACCACTGCAATTCAGCTGGTGACAGGAAATCAGTCATCATCTAATACCATAGAAGTGAATGTTAAATTGATCAGTATTTGTAATAAATATTCGAAAAATTATTGTTGTACCTGATTGTATTAGTCTACAGAGTTGATAGTCCATGTAAAAGGGCAAATGGGAGAAGCAGATCAACACAAAATATAGATGTTATATAACTGATTTTTTTTTCATTTTGTGTTTTACTTTTCTGTTTGAACAAGTAAATACATTAATAAAACAATCCAGTCCATCCGGACGTTATTGCTTTTTTAATGGTTAGTTATTATTATGGATAAACTGGTCTGGTAACACTCTTAACACTCACACTGATGTCTACACTTCTCACTTCTGTATTCAGAAAACATTTTGGTCTGATCGTTCTCATGCGAACAGAGAAAGAGATACAGCAGGGTCACAAATCTGACAAGCAAAATCTATTCTATTCTAAACAGAATGGCTTTAATGTGGTATAAATTCACTGTTGATGTCTAAACATCTCATCTCCTCTGTTTTATATCCTAGAAAGCATATCGTTTTGATGTGAACAAAAACATACAAGAATGACAGGAATACGAGACGAGGTTCAAGAAGGGTAATTCTGTCTAGGAAAGTACAAAACTATTGGGTTACAGATTTTCACAGGAACTTGTACTAAAAATACTCCCATGTCTTGTCCAGTAGAGGGAACCAAATAACAGACATCAATGTCCAGTTTAGTCTCCATGAGCACTGATTCCACTTTCAGAATCTGTTTGTATAAAACAAGTACAATCATGCAACACTAATGAAATCTACCACACTATGCACTTTTGTGTTTTCCATGTTGGAGAAAACAGACACATGCAAAAACAATGTGCTAGCCAACAGCTGTGGATTTAAATGTTAAAAGTCTCAGTCCATATGGCTCACATGTAGAGCAACAGCTTTCATTTGTCATCATAAAACATCAAATGAGCACAAATGTTTTGGTGAGCTCGTAGACGGCCTCGAATCCGTGGTTGACAGACTGAGCGAGCAGCTGAGCGAATTCTTGGTTGTTGAAGATCTTAAGGCTGCAGCCGCTGGGGATTTTGCAGACAGTTGTCGGGTGGAAGCCATGATGGTAGTTGCAGTTTCGACTCTGGACGAAAATGCTGGTGTCACTCAGACACTCTGCATACACTTCTCCTCCAACATAATACAGGTGGACACCTGAGGGAGAAGAGATCGCCGTAAATGTACTTCTGAAATATTCTATTATAGAGTAAAACGCAAAATAATTAACATTTGGCTTTATAAAAATCGATTAAAAAAAGATGGTCTTCCTGTGATTTATTTCAATAGTGAATCATAACACAGTCCAACAATGATTCACCATTGTAATCAAACATGTTCACTTTGAGAACATTTAACTTTTTAGGTGTGGAGATGATTAATTGTTAATCATTGTAATATTAACACAATTGTCTTTGTTACTAAACCAGATCATGCCAACATGAATCATCTAAAAACTGATGGAAAAAAAAGATAGTCTTGCTTTTAAAGGCCCATGCAAACCAAGGACAAAAACTATAATGTTTATTATAAAATGTAATAATCAATCTAATTTTATGAGAACAGGGAAGTCTACATCACAGCTATAACCAGAGGAACAATATCATTCAAATCACTTTCAAAACAATTTTTATCCAGCTGAACGCTAAAAACAATCAGAAACAATCAGAATCCACCCGAATTTAAAGATCACAAGCATTTAAATTGGCAAAAACACACACAAAAAAGCAAAAAAATAAATAACAGCACATGCTTATAATAAACCATTAGAGCATTATTGTCAGTTGGTGTGCATGCCACATAGTTATCAGTATAGTTATCTTTTTTTGGTGTGAATGGGCCTTAAACAGGGTAAAGGTTGTCATTATTGGTCCTAGTGCTGACAAACCTTTGCCACTGTGTTATTTTAGTATTATTTATTCACTATTATAGTTTTTCTTCATATTCTGAATTAATTTTATTTTTATATTTTTAGTTTTCACTTAAATTTTTGTTTACGTTTTTGTAATTTTATGTGCTTTGGTCATTTTATTAGTTCATTTTTTATATTTTTAAATGTTTGAATATATTTTTTAAGTTTAAATAAGTTCAATTAGTAATTCTAGAACTTCAGTTACTTGACAAGGCAACATTTCTAATGTTCGTTTAGTTTTTCACCTAATATTTAGCTATATTTAAATCAACAAAAAATGTTTTTAATACCTTTAGTTAATGATAACATCACTGCTTTGCAGAAGGTTAAAGTCATGTCCCACTGGGTTTCCAGGACTGAGTGACAAAGCAGATTAATAACCGCATGCATACCTTTGCCAATATGGCGACGAGTGTTTTCAATAGTGGAGTTGCGATTGACGTTGGAGAGCAGGCCCAGGCAGAAGCGGTTCTTGTTGTTGGATGGGTCAGTGAATCCATCAACCAGCACGCTGGTGGAGGAAGCGTGGTAAGCCTCTCCTACACGATTATTCAGCTCATAGTACACGATAGAGCACCAGTGACTGGGCTCCTCGTACTCCACTGGCTGCACATCTGAAAGAGGAAAATAAAACAAGACCTTGAGCTGAAGCCATCTATTGTTTCAACTTGCTCAGATACTTCACCACATCAGCTAGATAAACATTCTGGAGAGATTAGAGGGGGATACCGGGCCAAAAGGATTTAAAGATTACAACAGGCAAACGGTGTTAGAAATTCAGGCTCAGTCATGATGACAATGTTTTTAACTACAGAGCGTGTTAGTGTGACTTTGCTTTAAAACAAAAAAAAATGTCAAGAGCTTTCTCAGTGTTGTGACCTCTAATCGGACTGTCTGGCTTTACACAATTGCCATGCACATGTTTTATTTTGGTCTGCCGGACAACAAACTTGTGTTTCCAAAGTACCAGGTTGCTACAATGAAAGCGTCTGAGGAACAACTAGTCATTTAATTTGATTTGTACAAAGAGTGAACTGTTGTTGGTCATTTCACTACAGTAATAATCTAGGCCTGGTTTGACATTACTGATTTGACTTAAACTGATTCTCATTTTGATGAACCAATATCAATTCTTAAATCTTAAGATCGATATTTTAGTCAGTGCTGTTTTCTGTTAATATATGAACAAAACTTCACTAAACATCATTTGTAGCATGCCTGCCATGCACTAGTTGCAATGAGCTTTGCATTGTGTTACTTTTATAATCAAGCTTTCAAATTGTTTTGTCAATTTAAGTCACAAAATTCAAAACACACTTTAATATGCTGTGAAAAAATGTTAAGAAAACCATTTGCAAACAATATAATGCAATGCTATTTAACTCTAGAGAGGAGAATTTTGCTACAGATATGCAGAATATTACGATAGATTTTTGTCTTAATGCATGTTTGAATAAATCCATGATGAAAACAAGTTATGACAGCCACCATTTGAATGTTTAAACTTCAAAAACAAAATTGGAGTGGAAACAAGTATATCATTAAATAGACATCAATTTTTAACTGTGTGTTAATTACTGTATTTAAAAATAAAAATCGCAATTGGATTTTGGACTGTTGTGAATTTTAACTTCTTATATTTTATTCCCTGTCTAACTGGGTGGCTCTTTGCAAGAATGGCCAAAATATTTGTACTTTTATGGCTGTATTTAAACGTCTGTTTCTGCAAGGCCATTGGCAATATAGGCCAATATTTCCACTATGAAACATGCCATAGACAGACATACACGCATACTTCTGTAATGAACAAGCTACATGACAATACTCAGATTTGAGGGAGTTTTTTTTTTTTTTTTTATATGTTCTTTGACATATATGAACAAAACTTCACTAAACATCATTTGTAGCATGCCTGCCATGCACTAGTTGCAATGAGCTTTGCATTGTGTTACTTTTATAATCAAGCTTTCAAATTGTTTTGTCAATTTAAGTCACAAAATTCAAAACACACTTTAATATGCTGTGAAAAAATGTTAAGAAAACCATTTGCAAACAATATAATGCAATGCTATTTAACTCTAGAGAGGAGAATTTTGCTACAGATATGCAGAATATTACGATAGATTTTTGTCTTAATGCATGTTTGAATAAATCCATGATGAAAACAAGTTATGACAGCCACCATTTGAATGTTTAAACTTCAAAAACAAAATTGGAGTGGAAACAAGTATATCATTAAATAGACATCAATTTTTAACTGTGTGTTAATTACTGTATTTAAAAATAAAAATCGCAATTGGATTTTGGACTGTTGTGAATTTTAACTTCTTATATTTTATTCCCTGTCTAACTGGGTGGCTCTTTGCAAGAATGGCCAAAATATTTGTACTTTTATGGCTGTATTTAAACGTCTGTTTCTGCAAGGCCATTGGCAATATAGGCCAATATTTCCACTATGAAACATGCCATAGACAGACATACACGCATACTTCTGTAATGAACAAGCTACATGACAATACTCAGATTTTTGGGAGTTTTTTTTTTTTTTTTTTATATGTTCTTTGACATCACACCTGGATCACTTCTGAATAGGACGTTAATAGTTTCTTACCCCCTCTGGGCATGTTCTGAGGAACAATGCTGCTGCCAGTCTCCATGGACTGAGACCCGTCCTTTCCCATCTGTTCATCTGGAGGCATGTAGGCAGGAGGAGGGGTATCAGCTGGTAAAGAGACACCACAGAGAGATAGCAGTCAGACGATGAGGTCTGCTGCAAACAAATGGGCTTCCACTGCAATCCCCTGGAGCCTGAATTCTGATGATTCTTTACAGGAAGCCGCTTCGCATCTTATGGAAACCTTTTAGTGTCAGATTTCGCAAATCCCTTACATCAAACACCCACCTCTGTACAATAATACAGATATTCATGATGTGGAAACAACAGCTATTTAAAGCAGGCTTTTTTTGTTGTTGACAGTATCATCTGGGCTAGTTTAAATATGTATTTGGACACATATATTGTTTAGAAGTATCTGTTTTACCACTAAAAAGCAAACAGAACAGCAAAATATATTGAATGCAATCTCTTCCAGAAACGGTTTATGGCTAACATTATCTAATGCAAGAAGTATTTTAAAAAGGCTCAATGAGTTACATTTCCAGACAAATTCAATGAAGCCAAAAGAGAAGAGCGTTGTCAGATTGCTCGTCTGGTAGATCAGTCATATCAGACGAGTTATTTTTTTTATTGAACATATAAGAAACTAAATTATGCTGTATTTCCTTTGGAATTTAACTGCAGAAAAAAGGATCCATCTGAATGAATCATTATCATCACTGAAAGTTTGGGGTTGGTAAGATTTCATGTTTTGTTGTGATTTCATGTGATGAAAAAGTCTCTTATGATTACCAAGGCTGCAGTTATTTGATCAAAAAGTCATATTTTGTAACAGTAATATTGTATAATATTATTACAACTTAAAATGATTTTTGATGACTAAAAAAGGAAATAGAAATCTTTTGTAACATTATAAACATCTTTACTGTCATGTTTGATTAATTTAAGTCATCCTTGCTGAATAAAAGTATACATTTCTTTTGATGCCAAACTTTTTCATGGTAGTGTTTAAATATTGAATTGTTGATGCTGTTGGGACTGCACTAATGATTAACCGAGACAAAAAAGCAGCTCATATTGTAAAACAGTTATTCATTCACAATGTAAATGTCAAAGCTTCAAGTGCTTCCATCACTTTAATCACCGAGGCAGATCTGAAGCTGTGACGAATCAAGCAATTTCTATGAATAAAACCAGCTTCAGTTCTAACCCACAGCGCTATAAAACATTTGCTGTCCTTCTGCCTGAGTGCACCCAGTCTACGGATGTAGGCATCAGCAAATCACTCGATGCAGAACAGAGGGAGCGCGGGCTTGTGCCAAGTGATGGGCACCCAGCAGCAGGACTGAAGTCACCGGGCTTTGGTGTGCTGCTTAGCTGGCATTTCCATTGTTTACTGACAGCAATCGACACTGCACAACTCACCATCATATCACAGGTTTATCATTCAGCGTCACACATCCGTTTGCAATCGCAGCAGCAAAGAAAATCAACACATCAGTTTGCCACTGGCAAAAACATCCCAAAAGATCCATCAATATCATGAGTGGTAGAGCTGCACGATTCTGGATAAATTGAGAATCACGATTTGTTTTGTCTCAAATAGAGATCACGATTCTCCCACGATTCTGAATTAAACTAAATAATGTATAACAAAATGTTATTGCTGCAGTCTATTTAAAAATGTTTAATTAATTTGAATGAATTATTAAACAATTTAAAATAAATGCATTTACAATATAATATTTAATACACCAATTTTTGATATTAAAATTATGAAAAAAATTAAGTGGTTTGAATGAATGATTCAATGACTGACTCATAAATACTTCACTTGTTTCATTACTGGATGAATCAGCGTTTTTGAATGAACCTCTCGAATGAATGATTCAATGACAAATACATTAAGTAACTTTTTGCGAATCAATGTAATCGACACAAACGTTATTTGAAGCGCCAGTTACGTTCAAAAGGGCATTTGCTCTATTTTGATCGCTATCATAGACATCAAAGTTTATATCTGAACTATAAACTTTCATCCCAGTATTTCTGTGATAATATGAATGACTGTAAGACAAAAATAATACTGTGTAGTTGAAAAGATTGTTTGTGAAGCTGTTTCTTACCTAAACATGCTCTCTCTCTGTGTCAGCGGCAGCGCGAACGCAGATTTGAATTTTCCGGTATGATGTCTTCAAAGGTTTAATAGACGTGGGCGAATCGTTATCATTTAAAAATGGGATGGCATGGGTGTTTGAGGTTGCGATCTTTTAACAATCCATCGTGCAGCTCTAACGAGAGGTGTTGTGTGTACCTCGCAGCTGGAAGGGGCTGGATGGCCCAGAGCTTGCAGGAGAGTTGGGGTAGGTGCCGCTGCTGGCGGGGGACGGAGGGTAGGGTGAGTTTGGAGAGATGGGGAAGGAGCTTCCTCCGCTGTGCTGCTGGAAGGACTCTGGGAAGGTGGCGTTGAGAGGCATGTGAGGCTCATTGTGACTCAGGTTGCGGAACTGCACCAGCAGACTGTGCTGAGGGTTGAACTCGCTGTGTCGTGGCACCAACACCGGAGGAAGCACTGAGAAAAGATAACAGTATTTTAAACATCATTCAATGATTTAAATATTTATGGCAGAAAAAAAAAAAAGAGCCCTGCATCCTTGACATCTGTGTGCTGATTGGCCGACTCTGGCTCCAAGGTAATAGCTAAGGCACAACAGATCAGTTTTCTGGCTTCAACAGAAATGTGTTTTCTCTCCTGAGTGACATGTGATATCTGCCCTTGAAAAGCTCAATACAGTGCACATCTCAATCTAAGCAGAGGGCAACAGAGGTTACGGAGATCAGAAGGCCTCTGGGGGCAAAGGATATCAGATAGTCAACACGGTCTATACTGCTGGATATGCAGAGGAAATAATAGGCCACATATCCTCGCAGGGGACATATATGTTGACCAATCCACTGTTATTTTGTCTGTTTTTTGTTTGCTGGCCATCAACGACAGCTTATCGGAAGAACACTGCCTTGGCAGAGAGATGAAATCAGCTGATAAGTATTTAATGACGTGTGATTGATCAAATGAGTTTTAACATGGTTCAACAAAAAATATTAAACTGCTAAGACTGGTGATATACTGGTTGAAAAAACACTACACATTCGAAAGTTTGGGGATTTGGAGATTTTTTGAAAGAAATTAATACTGTTATAGTCAAGAATAAATTATATTTTAAAATATATTATAAAACATTTTAAATAGTAGTAACATTTCACAATATTACTGTTTTTACTGTATTTTTGATCAAATAAATGCAGCTTTAGTGAACATAAGATTTAAAAAAAATTACCAACCCCAAATTTCAAACAGTAGTATTACTGAAATACTGTTACAGTTTTTTTTTCAATATTTAGATTTTATTTTTGTATTTTACATTTTCATTTTAGTAATTTGTTTATGGTGTTTTTTTGGACATTTTTTATTTCTTTATTATTATTATTATTATTTATTTATTTTTTAAATATGTCTATATTATTATTATTTTTTATTTCAGTTTTAGTTTTAATTATTTCAGTAATTTTAGTACATCAAGTAAATAAATGATCAAATGAAAATGAAAGTAAATAAAATGAGAAATGTTGCTTTGGCAACTAGCTGAAATAAAATAAATGTAAGTTTTTTTTTAAATTATTATTATAATTTTTTAAATATTTTTATTTTATTCCTGGTCACGTTTATTAAAATTTCAAGTAACAAAAATGCTTTTATGGTTTTAGCTAACTATAATTACCCTGTAGTGTACTTTTATCACTTTTCCATAAATGTGCCAAGAAAATTCTTAATATGAAAAACATTTGTGTTGTAAAACATCTGTCATGAGAAGTAATATAAACACATCAGTCTTGACTTACCAGGACTTTCAACTCGTTTGTAGTGATATGGGTTGATACACACTTCTTTCTGTTTGGAACCGAACGGATACTCGCACACCTCGAGGGGTTTGAGCTCGTGATGGGACTGCAGGTCAGGCCAGCGCCACACGCGGCAGTAGATGACGTGAGGCAGGCCTTTCCTGTGGGACACCTGCAGCCTCCCATCCAGCGACCGGGGGATGGTCACACATTTGCTGGGCTGTCCGGGGCTGCTGAGGGCCTTCTCCAAGTCCTCCATGGCGCCCTTTTTCTTCTTCAGCTTCTTCACCAGGGCATCCACGGCCTTTTCCGCCCATTTTTCCTCCTCGTCGCCCTGCTTCCAGCCCAGCAACCGCTTCACTGCCGGGCTGGTGAAGGAGAACAGACTGGACATGGAGGTCATAGTGCTGGGCTGCACCAGGAAGCGGGATCTGAAGCGCTCTCGGCCCGCAGTGTGCCAGGAAGATGATTATGTGTGTGTTTGTGTATGTGGGGGGGTAGGGGAGTGGTCGAGCTTAGCCTTGCAGGACCAAGGACAGGAAGTCGAGGCAGGACGCAGCTGCTGGTGCTCAGGGCTCAGGAAGGCCTGCAGTGAAGCGGGAAGGGGGTGTAACTGGGTCACAACCACTCCGAGAATTAGTGTAAAGGGCAATTGAGAAATTAAGGCTGAAAACAACGATGAGACGACTATTAGATATTAGAGACTAATCCATGCCAGATACTGGCTGCGGTCAGAGGCTGACACTTCGAGAAGGGGCACCTGCAACAAAAAAAGAGAAACTGACATTAGTTTGTAAATAAAATGCATGTATACGATTCATAATGATGACAAAGATCACATGGACTGTCTATCTCCTATACTATATACTAGGGATGCCCGATACTGAGCTCCTGTACTCGTACTTGTTAAAATGCCCTGATACCAAACGCCGATACCACACAGCATGTGATAAGCGCCATATTCAGACAAAGAAACACCAACAACAGAACAACAGACAGCAGAATGGAGTTAAGGATGTCTACTACGAAGTATATGTATGCAACGAATATAACGTTAAACATTCAGTATTAACGCCTGTATAGCTGATGTGCGCCACCTGATAAACAAAGCACGCTGAGTGGATTGAGCGCGCGGCGGCGCAGATGCGTGAGCTTGTCGAGTGAATATACCTTTCTCACAGACATCACTGGAAAGTTTGTAGTTCGGTCGGATGTGTAAAAAACAAGTAAAACAATGCACAAGTTACTTAACGGTAGAAAGAGGTAGAAAGAGAGAGAGAGAGAGAGCGCGCACACTTCTGTTGTGTGATCTTTGATGTTCACTCACTTAGCACACGCATCATTTGGATTAAAACTAAATCGTAAAAATAAAACCATTCATAGGGGCATTCACTATAAACATAATTTATTTTCAAACTTACCGAAAGTGAATCTAGCAGCTTGTGTGAAATGCGCTAGGCTGTACTACTGTCCTCTCATTCTGCACCAGTACAAATACCTGCACACGCTGCGCGTGTTTTGCTTGCTTGAGTGTTTCTGCATTATATGAGTGGCTTTGGAATATAAATCGCAGCACGTTTCAGATGAAAAAACGCGACTTCTATTTCTGAAAATATCAGTTAGGAGATTTATAACGAGTGGTTCCCTGCATTATTACAGCAAAGCGCGTGATTACAGTACAAATTCGCTGCAATGGAGCAGCTCTAATGCTATTAAATTAAAGATGATGTACCATAGAGCAAAAAAATGAACAGTGAAAGTAACAAAAACTTGTAAAATACATTTTAATGGGCATAATTAAGTGTGAAAATAACAGAAAGATATACAGTCAAACCAAAAATTATTCAGAGACCAGATATAATTTTTGATATTTTTTTACTAGTGGGTGCAGGACACTATAGTTCATTTATGTAAGTGAGGATAGCAAAATAAAGTAAACTGTGACAAATCATACCCAAAAATTCTTCATACAGTGGACTACCAGTAAAATTGATACAAATTTGGGTCCAAAAATTATTCAGACCGAGTCTGGGAAAAAAACTGAAGTTGAGGTTTTCATGAACCTGGGTGACAGCATGCCCAGGAGACTACAGGCTGTCATTGAGGCTAAGGGTTGCCCGACAAAGTATTCATAGTTGTGTAAATACTGTCATACTAACAGCTGTCTGAATTATTTTGGTTGATTGTAATCTATTACATACCTTTCTATCAAAATTATCTAGCATTATCAAGATGAATTTGTTCTGACACAGTTTAACTCTGAGTTCTTGTCATGTTTTATTACCATTTTCTAAACTATAACGAATAAACTGTGATAATGTGAGAAATGTTGAAGGTGTCTGAATAAATTTTGGTTTGACTGTATCTATTTGATAAATGAAGTTAACCAACTAACATTATACATACCCTTTTGGTTTCTGTACCCAATATTTAAAAAATGTACAAATGCAATAAAAATACCGGTATCGGCATCGGTATCGGCAAGTACCAAAAATAAAAGTATCGGTATCGGGCGAGTACTGGAAAAAGTGGTATCGGTGCATCCCTAAAAATAACTAAACGACTCAGCTGTTCTTTAGATGTCTGTTATCTCACCTATCTGATTTTAATTAGTTAGCCCAGAGAAATTTAAAAATGAAAATGGATTTTTCATAAAAATCATAAAGTCTCGAATCAATAGCTCTGAGGTAGCTCTGTTAAGGCTAATAAGGCTAAGGGCTGCCTGACTAAGTATTGATAGTTGTGTAAATACTGTCATACTAACAGTTTTGGTTGACTATAGCGAGTAAACTGTGATAATGTGAGAAATGTTGAAGGTGTCTGAATATATTTTGGTTTGACTGTATCTATTTGATAAATGAAGTTAACCAACTAACATTATACATACCCTTTTGGTTTCTGTACCCAATATTTAAAAAACTTACAAATGCAATAAAAATATTGGTATCGGTACTCGGTATCGGCAAGTACCAAAAATAAAAGTATCGGTATCGGGCGAGTACTGGAAAAAGTGGTATCGGTGCATCCCTACTATATACTTTTTGTTAATTATTTTACTTTTTTTGCATGTAATGTTCATGACCTTATATGTGACCCTGGACCACAAAACCAGTCATAATTTTTTTAAATTGAGATTTATACATAATCTGAAAGCTGAATAAATAAGCATTGATGTATGGTTTTTGTTAGGATAGGACAATATTTGGCCGAGATACAACTATTTGAAAATCTGGAATCTGAGGGTGCCAAAAAAAAAAAAAAAAATTTAAATATTGAGAAAATCGCCTTTAAAGTTGTCCAAATGAAGTTCTTAGCAATGCATACTACTAATCAAAAATTAGGTTTTGATAGTTACAATAGTAAAATTTACAAAATATCTTCATTGAACATGATCTTTACTTAATATCCTAAGGATCTTTGGCATAAAAGGAAAAAAAGACAAATTTGACCCATACGATGAATTGTTGGCTATTGCTACAAATATACCCGTGCTACTTATGACTGGTTTTGTGGGCCAGGGTCACATTATCATCTGACAAGATACATGGAATATTTGAACTACATGTAAGACTTAAAATTAATTAAGTGGAAAAAGATGAAAAATTGTACCAGTATATTCCAGTAAGACAGTGTTTCCCCACCAGAAGGTAATGGCCATATTTCCAAAGGGAGCCTCAAGATGTTAAAATAAGACAAAAGAAGCTTTAAAATAAGATAATACGATTGAAAAACCAAGATATTTCTTATTTTAATTCACCCCAAAAGTTTAGTTTCTAGACCTGAAAAATTAATGTAAATTAATAATATCTTAAAACCTCATAGGCATTTTTATACTGAATACACATACTTCATTTTTTATTTATTTTTTAATACTTATCGCTATAAAATAAAACAAACAACTGGAAAAGTTATGTAAATTCACTTCACCATTCTTAAAACGTTTGGAAATCTGAAATTGAATTTCAATTTTAATTATAATTACTTTATTTACTTATTTTAATCTATGAACAATCCCAGATTCCGCACATAAAAAAAAAAAAACCTTTTGAGAACAAAACTGACATTACAGCAGATGCGGAAACCAATTAACCTATACGACAGGGCCTTTGAATACGGTTGTGGATAATGGGAAGCATTTGAGTCAAAAAGGCTGGGAAGCACTAATGTAAAATATATACTATTCCTCATGCATTCACACAAATTTTAACTTGAAATTGGTGTGGACAGAAAAAAAAAAAAGTCCATAGCCCTTATGGGTGACAAACAGTTACGCTACAGCTATTCAGCTCTTCACAGTGCTGAAAAACAGGCTAAAATTGTATTCCTACTGAGTCTTTGAATAGTATAATTAGTAGGGATGCACCGATACCGATATCGGTCCCGATACTGAGCTCCTGTACTCGTACTCGTTAAAATGCCCCGATACCAAACACCGATACCACTCGGTATCGGCAAGTACCAAAAATAAAAGTATCGGTATCGGGCGAGTACTGGAAAAAGTGGTATCGGTGCAAGTTTTGTAACAAGTGACCAATCATTTAAACCAGTATATCAATGCACACAATGACCATTTTAGACATCTTAAAAAAAAAAAAACCAAATACATAAAAACACTGTCCAAAGGAAGTGCGCATAAAACGCTACCGCCTATTCGGTTATAAAAACCACACACACTTACGCACACATCTGAGGTCTTGCAGATAACTGTTAGGATGTACCCATCTGCCATGTGTTATGGTGAACTACAACAGACTCATTGTGTTGGATCTGTAAGCAACAGCCTCCCGCTGCCCCACCCAGGGAGCTCCCAGAGCGAGATGAGCAGAGCACAGCACAGCTGCTGAAAAAGCTGCAAATGTAACCAGGACAGAAAGGATATAAGACCTCTGCGAGGCACTTCCTGTAGCCACATCCCTTCCCCTTAAATAAAAGTATCGGTATCGGGCGAGTACTGGAAAAAGTGGTATCGGTGCAAGTTTTGTAACAAGTGACCAATCATTTAAACCAGTATATCAATGCACACAAAGACCATTTTAGACATCTTAAAAAAAAAAAACCAAATACATAAAAACACTGTCCAAAGGAAGTGCGCATAAAACGCTACCGCCTATTCAAGAAAGGAAAAATTGAAATCGCATCATATGACCCCTTTAAGATATCCTGCCCCCTTTTTTAAGGAGTTTCTTATGCTCACGAAGGCTGCATTTATTTGATAAAAAATACAATGAAATCAGTAATATGAAATATTATTTGCAATTTAAAATAACTTTCCTATTTTAATATACTTTAAAAAGTAATTTATTCATGTGGCACAAAGCTGAATTTTCAGCATCATTACTCCATCCTTCAGAAATCCTTCTAATTTGCAGCTTTTCTTATAATTATTAATGCTGAAAATAGTTGTGCTGCCTAATATTTTTGCGGAAATTAATCATTTTTTCAGGTTTCTTTGATGAAAGATTCAAAAGAACAGCATTTATTTGAAATGTGACACTTGATCCATTTAATGCATCTTTGCTAAATAAAAGTAAAAAAATTAAAAAAATTATAAAAAATAATTCATTTTGATTGTGGTGTAAGTTTAGCTCTGTTGACGGCTTCGGTTGGAAAAATCTACTAGTCCTTCAAAAATAGCAGTAATACTAAACAGGCACTAATAAGTATATGGAGATATGCACTTGAACTGTTTAAAATGCAAAAAGCATTAATTAATTCAGTAATTTTTCTTTAAAATGCGTATTACGTGAGCTATGAAAAAAACAGTATGTGTCAATTGTCTTTAAGACTGGAGAAGTCACCTGTCACGGTCACTGCTCCAAAAACAAAATAACTATTTACTGTGGAAAAAGTACCTGCATTTCACTGGGGGCGGGTGTCAACTTCATACAGTTTGTCACTGACGTAATTCCTGTTTTCCGATTTTGTATGTAAAAAGTCCTGTTCTTGGATCCTCACACATACCATGCCAAAGTTACATGACTATGATAGAAGCTGTAATATTGACAAAATAAGAAAGCATCGAAACAATATGTTCTGTATGTTTCAAAAAACAAGTATTTTATGTGCTACTCAACACTACGCCACCAATGCTGTCAATAGAGCATAACTTGAATTGAAACTCATCATTACTTTAAACTGTTCTATTCTGACCAATGACTAACACTGTGAATGGTAAAAATCAAGCCAGAGATTGAATTCCTGAAATCTTCCTGCGATTATGTTCAATGAGTCGGCACACACCAAAACGCCTTGCTTATCAGCAGAAACAAGTTATCAGCTTGTAACCAGCACACTCTGCCTTGATTGCTGAGGGAGCGATGATAGCGAAGCTTTAACAATAGGAAGTACAGGACTCAGATCAGCAATATAGAAGCTCAATACACAAACACACACTTCCCTGCTCCCTATCTCCATCCTGCCTCTACACTCAGCTGCTCCATTTGCAAAATGAGAAGCACAGAAAGCATTACCCATATTGATTTTTCTAGGAGTCACAAAAGCCTCCCACTTAAAGCTTTTACTCTTTCTATGCTCTTATTTCATGGGGAGAGAGACATTTTGCTATAAAAGTGAAGAAGAAATGTCTGACGTGAGGCTAATGTGCCCATAAAATGAAAATTGACAGTCATCGGTTTCATCCCAAATAATGAAAATAATGTTAAGATGCTGACCACAATCGCAACATGATTATCAGAAGATGTGCATCTTGATGCTGCTTTATAATTATGATATACATTCAATGGCAGTGCCATTTGCAAAATTACACATGAAATCAGCTTTCTAAATCATAATGGAGTCACATTTTGACACTAATAGAGCTCCAGACCAAGGAAGAGGTGCTTTTATTCCTTGCTGGATCAATTTGATTTATTACAAGGACTGTCGTGCAGTCGCAATGCCTCTTGTGGGCTTCAACCCATGCATTATCCTTAAAATCAAATTACGCATACAATTAGGTATAATAGCCAGATTGAAAGAGCCATCTAACATTTCAGTGACATTTAAGAGCACGACAGATGCAAGACAGAAGCACGGCCTTACAAGTGTATCAGTTTGAATTTGATCAGAAAAATATGGCTTTCTTACAAGCCCAGAACAAGACCTCTTTTTCTAAATAAGGAGGAGAGCCGTCACACCCATCCAAGACAAAGATGCAGTCGTTCAGAGGGGGGCTGTTTAATTGCTTGACACCATCCAGTCTCTCCATCCCTGGAGCCTTACATCATCGACACAAATAGGGATAGACCCTCTTTATGCTGCACATAAACAATTACCACCCCATTGTTCTCCATGCCTGAAATACTACAAAGAAAAACAGGTTTCTGAAGGTATACATCTGCAACATTCATTTTAATCGATATATTTTAATCGATATTATTCAGGATCAGATCATAGCTCAAGATTGACAACAGATGTAAACGCTCACATGAACATCTATGTGACAGATGTTACACGTTGGCAGATATTCAGAGGCTCTCAATGGAAAGGAATTCTGCTATTGCAAAAATTCAAAGAAGAAACTTCAAAACAACCAGTGCAGAAGCAAAATATGACTTACTTCCATATTTCAACAAATATTAAAAGAATACAGCTCCACCCATGAAAAAATGTGTTTATCTGGAAAAAAAAAAGTATTTATCTGGAAAAAAAAAATCTTTTAACATCTCATCAATATGTTAAAGATCAAGATCTTGAAATCAACCCATTTTTGTGTGCATCAACCAATTTTTAATTACAATGTTAGATCCACTGTGAAGCATAAGATATTTTTTCATCATGTTATGCAGCTACTGAAAAAAAAAAAAACTTAATCATGTGGCATACTCATATTTTCTGTTATGTATATTTTTAATCTTGTTTATAATGCTTACCAATCCAGACTAATTTCTATTCTGCTTAAAAGAAAGTGTACGTATTGTACATCAAAGTGAGCTATGAATATGAATCATAATGCATATGGTGTTTCAACTTACAGATAAATTTGAAATCTCAAATTAAAGACTACTGAAAAAGAACAGTAAGTTCAGTCGTATTGACAAGACAATCATTTATGCATCACCATTAAAGAAATAAAGCAATGCTATACGCTTTGATAAACCAGAATCTTATTATGCGATGAATGAAAGCCAGTAACATGGTGATGCTGCTCTTTGAAGGTACTCCATCTCCGATAACATGTTACAAGCTGACCGTATCTAAACCTCCCCTTGGTCAAGGTCAAAAACAAGCCGATGCCTTTCAAATGTGTTTCTACAAAGAACTGCAATTATGATACTTAGGAAAATGCCATTCAATGTGCAACATTTATCTCTGTACACCAAGGCCAAGGAAAAATTATGATTTTGAAGCTCTTTGTCTAAAAAAAATTCAACAACTCTCCACAAAAAACAGCAATAAACAAGTCTCAGACCACACAAACAATTTGTAAACAAATCCCCAAACAAACCTAAACCATCTAGTTCCATCTTCACAACATCTTTCTCCAAATGTTTCAAGGATGATCACAGCTCAGAAAAATTTGAGAAGGACACTATGGATATTTCCAAAGACTGCACACAGAGATGGCCGATTTCAGCTCATCACATCAGCTCAAATTCTCCATGATTACTATCAAACAGATGCTAAAATATAAACTTTACCCCTCATATAGACAATTCGGTCGGTAAACGACAAGCAAACATCTGTGAATGTGTTTCCAAGGGATTTAAACGAATATTACTCTAGACAGACTCAGACTGTCCAAAACCAAGTGAGCTGCCCATCTAGACAACATTTTGGGCATCACAGGCACGTTTAGAAAGTCCGAGCCAAGGCAGAACACCAGTTTTTAGAGACTATAATGCCCAAAAATGCTGTCTGAGTGGGCAGCACACTAGGTTTTGAGACACAGCCAGTAAGACACGCCACGACACGAACATCTTTCCTCACAAGAATGTGAACAGTCACTTTCTTTAACTATACACCATTATTATTAAAGTACGCCGTTGTTTATTTCATCCTCGTGGGGTTTTGTATGTAAATACGCGCGACTTCATGTGAAATCATAAATATTTATTAGCTGAATAAACGAGGAGTGAAGCTAAGCTACGTTAGCCGCAACTTTGTGGGATTGAGTTCAAAACATGGGTAAGTTATTCGGTTTAAATTCAAACCGCTTTTACTATAAAACGACCCGTTTTCATAACTTTCAAAAATTACAACGACATATTTTTGGATACATTCTTGTCACATTAGTTTTTCTGTATTGTGTGAAAACTTACTGCTAGCCGAGTTGCTACATGGCCAGTTAGCCGTTTAGGTTTGTGGTTTAACGTTAATTAAACCCAAATAACCATTACAACCTCAAAATAACGGTCTATGATCCGTTTTAAACATCTTAAATACTCCTTTTATAAAATATAAATATACTTCGTTCACGTGTTTCCCTCACCTCATTCGCACAAAAAGCAAAGAAAAAACAGCAAGGAAACTTTTTCAATCACTTCTCAACACCCCCCTGCGGAAAAGCCACCATCCCTGTTGGAATAAAGTTGATAAGTGACCGCTGAACCGTCTTTATCGGCTAGATGTATTATCGTTAGATTGCATACCTTTCATGAAGTGGTGTAGCGTCTGTCGACCTTTGCTCTGTTTTACAGACACCGACATGAAGGAGTTTCTTTTTCTTTTTTTTCCTGCCTCTCTTTTTTTCTGTATTGTGTGAAAACTTACTGCTAGCCGAGTTGCTACATGGCCAGTTAGCCGTTTAGGTTTGTGGTTTAACGTTAATTAAACCCAAATAACCATTACAACCTCAAAATAACGGTCTATGATCCGTTTTAAACATCTTAAATACTCCTTTTATAAAATATAAATATACTTCGTTCACGTGTTTCCCTCACCTCATTCGCACAAAAAGGAAAGAAAAAACAGCAAGGAAACTTTTTCAATCACTTCTCAACACCCCCCTGCGGAAAAGCCACCATCCCTGTTAGAATAAAGTACGTGACCGCTTTTCTGTATTGTGTGAAAACTTACTGCTAGCCGAGTTGCTACATGGCCAGTTAGCCGTTTAGGTTTGTGGTTTAACGTTAATTAAACCCAAATAACCATTACAACCTCAAAATAACGGTCTATGATCCGTTTTAAACATCTTAAATACTCCTTTTATAAAATATAAATATACTTCGTTCACGTGTTTCCCTCACCTCATTCGCACAAAAAGGAAAGAAAAAACAGCAAGGAAACTTTTTCAATCACTTCTCAACACCCCCCTGCGGAAAAGCCACCATCCCTGTTGGAATAAAGTTGATAAGTGACCGCTGAACCGTCTTTATCGGCTAGATGTGTTATCGTTAGATTGCATACCTTTCATGAAGTGGTGTAGCGTCTGTCGACCTTTGCTCTGTTTTACAGACACCGACATGAAGGAGTTTCTTTTTCTTTTTTTTCCTGCCTCTCTTTCCCTCGTCTCTCACCAGTCCTGGCGTCAAACAGACTGGAGGCGAATCACATGAGTGCATATCCATACGCACATTTGACAACCTACTACTCTTCTGTGCCTGCGGATGCACTTGAGATCATCAAAAAATGGCTGTGATAAATGGAGTATAGTATTGTATTATGAGAGTATTATGGTTTTGTAAGATGGACAACATTAGAAGGCATCTACTAACAGTCAAATACCTGTTCTAATGAGATCAGAGGGCCCTATATGAAGGGGAATGTAACTGTAAGTGATTAAATTAACTCTATATCATTTATTCTATTACAATATTAGTGCCCTATTGTGTTATTAGTGTTCATTCGTTCTAACTTGCTATATCTGGCCCTGAATTTATTGCTAATTATTATTATTATTATTATTATTTAGTTGTTTGTTTCTGTGTTGCTTTTATTGAGATTTATGGATATTTTGCCACTGTGATTTTACTGAAAAAAAATAAATAAAAAATAGATCGATATGAACATTTGTGTATACATAAAAACAACAGATGACAGTTTCCAACAGACAGAAATCATTATTACATCTGATAACAAATAATAATAATAATAGGCCCTAAATATAATAATAATTATTAATAATAATACTAATAATAATAACATTAATCCAAAATGCCCAACCTTGCCATGCTATATGCAGCTGAATAAAATAGGCTATGCTGTTGATTTAATCTGCTTTAACGATTTATGTTAATACATTTAGCCAAAAATGTATTAAAATGTACTTCTAACATTTTACATAACATTAGGCGCTAGGCTTATTTTTTTATACGGTATCTATTTATGTGAATATTATCTGGAAAACAAACAGCCTGATTTGTGTACAGCACACAATCGGACTTGACACAATGAGCAACCACCAAATACACTTAGAACTATAGTCTATGTAAAGGCGGAAGGATACAGCTGGTTGCCATGTTATACACGCGCTGTCCTGAAGTTGTGCTACGGTCACGTGACGTCACGAAAGTTGGCTCCACTCTGTCTGGCTTTTAAAACTTCAGCAGTGCAACAACCAATAGAGAGCGAGTTACGCGGTGCTTGCTCGCGCATACACACGAGGTCATATTCAAATTAATTAGTTCGCCCATCTATCTATCTATCTATCTATCTATCTTCTAGTGGATGCATAAACTTATCTTTACAAGCAATACATAAGCATACAATTCATTTAATTTTTATGAAAATGAAAAGTAGAATGTTTAATCTAGTAGGTAACACTTGGAGAAAGTTTTTAGATAAATTATATATATATATATATATAAATAAATAATATGTTTTAACAGTAAGTTTCAGACTATGATGCTTTTTAAGTTGCATTGGTCGACTGTGCAGATGTGAAAACATCTTCATTCAGAGTTGTTCTCAAGGTTTTCTCTAAGGTCTTTCAATAAGTGAATGAATGAAGAATCTTATTATATTGTCATGAATGAGCCATGGGGTAAGTGTGGATTCAAATTTGTATAATTCATCTTTATCTGAACATTATGTTGACATCCTAGTTGTGAATCTATTTATGCACTGGCTCTCTATCCCTGTTTAAAACACGTCAGTGGTCTAGTTTTAAGACTCTCAGAGAGACCATCACAGCTCACATTGTTACACTTTATCCTTGTAGCCCCACCAGCAGATTATGCTATGAATATAATTTTTTTTTTATAACTACTTAAAAACATTCATTCATTCATTCATTTCAAGAACACTGATAATATAAATGTGAGAAATATTTGCTTAAAATAACATGCTTATATGTTCATATCAATAAAAAATAAAACCTTGGAAAACACCTAGTTTCCAATCATAAGGTTAAATTTTTTTTTGGATATATATTTTTTTATTAATTGCTCTAACACAGCCTACAAAACTTTCAACCTCTGTAGCACCAGTGCTATGTGAAAAAAAAGTTAACGTACAGCCCTGTATATATTTTTTTATTAATTGCTCTAACACAGGCTATCTGATGAATGAAACACGCAGACACATCCTAAAGTAATCACCAGGGGTCAGTCTTTCTCTTCAAAAAAAAAAAAAAGCCAGTTTGATCTATTCTGTTAAATTCTGAATTAAGTTAACAACTCTTTAAGCAGTTCCTAAAATTTTGGTTTTAATCTACACATAAAAATGCATATACAAGATAGAATACTATTTTTCACCTTTACTTTGGACAATGTTTTTGAACAGCTGAAGACACCTGAAGTAACAAACAACAATGTCAGAGGCCAGCAAGTTTCTTAAGTAGTATTAAATGAACCATTACTCTTTCTGAGTGGAGCGAGATGTTTTTTGTGCAGTTTAAGGTGATTAAGTTTAATTTCTGTTCCTGTTTTACTTTGTGTCTCCAGCTCGATTTTCAATACATCTTCACAGATTTTGTTCATACAATAGTCAGGCTTTCACAAGCTGTTAGTTTTATGGATACTGGAAACCTGGTTCGACAATCTGTTCTCACTGGGTGTCCTGCATGTGATATAAGAGAGCTATTGTGGGTCAAGCCCACACAGCAAAAGGCCAAATCAGAGGGCAACATATGTAGAGCAGGTCATGTGTGTTGTCAAAGTCATCCACCCAGATCCCAAAACATCTGTGTTTGTCTATAAGGACAGAAGAAGGACATATTCTTTTCAGTTTCAGAAATCTAAACAGTTTGTCTCTTTTATGTCACTGCCTTTTTTTGAACGAACACTGAAGCTTGGCTGGGTTTTGTTACTGTAAGCCTTTCCATCAATGAAAACTCGCTCTGTCACTCTAGCTAAAAGAGAACAGCTGCATGCAATACAAAGATTTAATTTGAAACTTATGACTAGCATGAAATGACTGCCCTAAATTCCATTTATGTTTGAATGGAGCTCTGACTTCATTGTGCATTTTCCAAGCATGTTTCAAGTTGCCAAACACTGATATTTTTGCTCTGCTGGAAAGCCTCAGTAAGTGAGTGAGTGAGTGACGTGACATATATACTGACCAATATACTGTAAAAAGTGAACAGTGTGTATAGTTGTTACGTTAAAGAGTTATTGATAATACTTGATCTTACCCTTAAAGAAATAGTTCACCCAAAAAAGAAAATTAATCGGGACAGATTTGGAGAATTTAGCATTATTGGTTCACCAATGGATCCTGTGCAGTGAATGGGTGCCGTCAGAATGAGAGTCCAAACAGCTGATAAAAACATCACAATAATCCACAAGTAATCCACACCACTCCAGTCCATCTATTATCATCTTGAAAAGCAAAAAGATGTGTGTTGTAATGAACAAATACATTATTAAGGTGTTTTAACTTTAAACCATCCCTTCTGGCCAATATATAAGTCCATAATCCTCAATAACACTCCTTCCAGTGAAAAAGTCCATCCTCTTTTGTCCTCTAACATCAAAAATACATTGACATATTTGTTTAGAACTGTTTTGGACTGATTTTGCTTGTAAACAGTGCATGATCTGTGCACATTTCTCTCCTGATTCAGACAAGACGACTTCTTTTTTTATTGGAGAAAGAAATATTATGTATAGAGGAAGCAACAGTTTGAAGTTAAGAATGTCTTGATGAATTTGTTTCAAACATGCAGCTTTTCACTTCACAAGATGTTAACTGATGGACTGGAGTGGTGTGGATTATTTGTGATGTTTTTATCAGCTGTTTGGACTCTCATTCTGACGGCACCCATTCACTGCAGAGGATCCATTGGTGAGCAAGAGATATAATGATACATTTCTTCAAATCTGTTCTGATGAAGAAACAAACTCATCTACATCTTGGATCGCCTGAGGATGAGTACATTTTCATCATCATTTCATCATACATTTCATCATCATTTTTAATTTTGGGGTGAACTATTCCTTTAAAAATGGTGTAACCTAATGAAGTCAGGTTCAATCAGGCAAATTATATATTTTTGACTTTAATAGATACAATAAATGTAGATGTAGAACCACATGAAGCACATTTTTGATATACAGAGAGTGAAAAACCACATTATATTGAGCCATTAACATGTGTTTCCCATTAGAAAGGACCTTCACAGACAAAGATATCCTACAATAGCCATGTGTAGGTGTGCTGGAGGCCGTACAGGAGACTGTTTACCATAAAATGTAAGATTTATGCATTTATGTCCAGATCAGATTGAAAATCACCATTGATAATGCCAGATATAACAATAATTTACCAAAACTGATAATCAGATTTAAATTTAGAAGGTCAAAATAGTGGACAAGAAAAAAAAAACCTTCTGATTATTACTCTGGATTCACACTAAAGGGAAACAGACATCAAATTATTTATAAAGGTCTCAGGCATCCTACAGTGTAACTCTGAATGTAATACAGATGTAGACTTATTAGACTTGACATTTGTTTCCGTGCAGTGCTGTAATGATTTTAACAGCGTGGATAAACATGGTTTAGCAAGAGGAGATGAGAGTATCTTCAATATTTTTCAGCACATTGACCTTTGGTTGCTACATGTCTACTGTAATAATAACTTAAGTAGCGTGTTTGCCGGCAGGTTCCAGTAGCACTAAACCCCACTGCCCTCTGTGACACAAAACAGGCTGCCAGCGTCTTGCTCTGGGAGCAAAATGCTGCTGGAATGTTTCGTTTGGGCTGCCAGCTGAGAAAGGGTACTGTGCACATATGTTTCCTACTCCAGCTCTGTTGGGCAGCTTTGAGACATCCCATCCCATCCCAGGACCGCTGCAGGGTACAGAAGCTCTGTTTACCATCCTCAAATGTTTCCAGAGTGTATGCGGTGATATAACAGGCACAGTAAAGCAAAATGGCAGGTTTAAACATCAGGCATCTTTCCATTTAAAGTTATTACGGAAGCTCCAGCAGTCTCGTTTCGATTCCAATGGTTGGTTGGGATCCAAAAATGGCAAGTCTGTTCTGATAGGCTCATGTATAGGGGAAAAAAAACAATGCTAAATGTAAATAATAAAATGCAACGAACCATATAATTGTGAGTTGAGGATAACAAATTAAATAGGTTTTACAACTTTTAAACATTTTTATTGCTTTTAGTACATGTGTGCTAGCTTTAAGGTCATCTACTGTACCTTTAGTGTACCTTTAAACAGAAACTAGCAAAATTCACCTTTAGCTATCCAAATTTGCAGTATTTTTCTATCCGGGAAAACATAACAACTGATGACTCATACTGCACTTTACAGATTTTTGTCCTATCAGATACTCTCTAATGAAGTTGTCCCTCCCACTAAACCCACTTAATCTGGCAACAATGATGACCGTAGATATATTATTTATTTACCTTTTTCAAGTAATATTATATCAATATTACTATTTAAGGACTTTTTTGTTACCTTTGTACAAAAAACAGTTTTGGTACTGTGTTGGATCTCTATTTGATGTCAGGGTCCTGAAGCAAAACAAACTGCCCTATAGCAATGTCTGTCTGCGGTTTGGAAGTTTGTTTGGGTGACAATCAGGTTTTCAGTGTTGTTTACATATCTGGTGTTTTGAATATGCTTAAAGACAAACCATTCAGTCAACACCATTGCTGAGCATTTTCTCTTTAAAACTGCAGTGAACCAAAGACAATCTCAAACATGCAGTTTGAAAAATCTCTCTTTTCTTTATTCACAGTTGATATAGACATATGGAATCTAAAGTTCTGGTAATCCTAAAAAAACTGTATCTCTGTATTCATTCTATGTGTCCTCAATGAAAATTCTGTCATTATTTACTCACCCTCATGTCATTTCAAACCCGTAAGACCTTCGTTCATCTTCGGAACACAAATTAAGATATTTTTGATAAAATCTGAGAGCTCTCTGATCCTCCCATAGACAGCAATGTAATTAACACGATCAACGTCCAGAAACGTAGCAAGGAGATCGGTAAAATAGTCCATGTGACATCAGGGGTTCAACCGTAATTTTACGAAGCTACGAGAATACTTTATGTGCAAGAAAACAATAATAACATAATTTATTTAACAATTCTTCTCTCCGAGTTATGGACCGTCTTCCGCCATTTTGGAGAGTAGCCTACCCCAGACAAAAAGTATTCTCGTAGCTTGAAGATTTATCAGTAATAAATATTTAGATATTTGAGATATTATTGTTGTACCTGATTGTATTAGAGTGGTAGTCAATGTAAAAAGAGCAAACGGGAGAAGCAGATGAACACAAAACAGGTGAAATATTTTGAAAAGATTCATTCAGAATAATTCCTTGACACATGTAGAGTAGACTGTTGTGTTTCTGCTGTTTAAATGCAACTTCAAAAAAAATCTTTTGGTATGAATTAATATTTCATTTACCTGTACCTGTCTCACTTTTAATATGTCTATTAATTTGTTTATAGGCCTATACCTATTTTTTCAAAAATCGATTTTAACCTGTTCTTGCCGTGATAAGACCATTTACATCTATTTTATTTTTCAATATGTAAATGAATGATCCTATTTGGATCATAATCATCATCCTATACATTAATAAAACATTTATTTCATAACATTATTTATGCAATTTGTAAGTGCAGTGTAAATGCATGTACTAGTGCTAGAAATATGAAAATAAAACAAACAAAAAAGTGTATAGAACCCTGCATGTTTAATTAGGCCTATGCTTTTTTTTTTTTTTTTAATGCAATGGCATGAATTAAACAAAAAAATGTTAAATATGTAATTTTTATTAAAGATGAGTTTTTGACTGCAGGGGGACTTCAAGCAGAAACAGGGAATGTGGAGAAATTATTTAGTCATGAATAATGGGAACAAGCACTTTTAAATTATCATCTGAGTGAGACTTTTAATTGCCACACATTAATCACAACATTATGACAATCCACCACATTGTGAATTCAGCTCAGTGAACTGACAAATTGGCTTGTAACAGACAGAGCAAACTACATTCAAGGGCACTGGCTAGTATATGTATAACTCTGTGGCGACAAAATTGTCATTTTTATTAAGAAATATGCAGACAGTGATCTTTGGTTCATCACAAAACATCTTTGGTATAATATAACAAATAATCTGCACATGTTTACATTATAGATCATGGGAAATGAAGACATAAAGTTGGTCTGTGTTTTTTTATGTGCCCAAATAGCATTTGTTCCAGCTTAAACCATGCAAACATGCTACAGGTATATCAAATGCAACAACCAAATCATTACAAAACGATAAAAAGAAATACAAAATGTTAACAAAAAGTCTTGAACCACCATCTGATTCAAATAATTCAGACTGCATTTCCAAAACAGAAGTCGAATGAATATCCAAAACATTTGAATTGCCATAACAAATTGCTGTCATGAATTTGTGATATTTAGAAATCACCGCTCTTCATCCAAGGGTCTTTGGCACATGAAAAAATCACAATCTTGCAATGCTGAACTGTTTTCCATTTTCAACATTATGTACTTGTTGCCTGGATTTTCTTAGCCTTTAATTATCTCTCCACTGTGTGTTTCCATCCTTTTGAAGTGGTGGAGGTTAAAATTAGCTACAGTTTTACTTTGTAGAGCTATGTTTACTGGACACGAGACATTGTTCTGCTGCTATGACTTCTCAGGACCTTCTGGAAGAGATCATCTGTAATGTGGCAAGAAATATATTAAGATTCAATTTATTTTTCTCTTTCATTTTTTTCAGTGCAATCACATGCAAATTATGAAATATATCTGAGATGGGTTGTTAATTGCATTTACGTGGAAAAAGGTTAGTGAACAATGCATACATACCCTTTTTCATTACTTGAGTCCCAGCCTGGGGTCAAAAATCGAGAAGTAGATATATTTGATTATTTTGACAATTCAAGCACAAAAAATATGTACAAAAAGCTAGCAAGCAAAGAAGAAAGCAATTAAATATCAACACTGATCTACTAGTAAATAATAGTTGATGACATACTAACCCTCACAGCAGAGGCGCGTCTGATTGTTGAGCCTTCAGCCTGGTCACTCACAATTTTAGGAGCTAAAACAGAGTGGCACGTCACATTGTGATGAAGCTCTGAAATAAGATATTGTTTTTATCATAATGTTTAATAAAAACTGGTTTATGACTTACGCAGTGGCTTTATGATTACATCAACAGCATGTACAACTCCATTGGTAGCCATCAGATCAGTCTCGACAACAGGCACCCTGTTCACGTAAACGGTGGAGTTACGCTGCGAGAGATTAAAAGATCAGAATGAAATGTAAGAATTATCAGATGAAATCAGATTCATGAAAGATTGACAATTTATTCATGCTTACATTATTCAAAAGATAAACTCATGCTATTTCATTTATGGTACACAAAACATCTTCCATGTGGAGTTTATATATAAACAATTTCTTGTGTGTGTTCCGCAGAATAACAGCATATAAGTGACCCTGGACCACAAAACCAGTCTTAAGTCTCTGGGGTATATTTGTAGCATTAGCCAAAAATACATTGTATGGGTCAAAATGATTGATTTTTATTTTATGCCAAAAATCATTAGGATATTAAGTAAAGATCATGTTCCATGAAGATATTTTGTAAATTTTCTACCGTAAATATATCAAAACTTAATTTTTGATTAGTAATATGCATTGCTAAGAACTTCATTTGGACAACTTTAAAGGCGATTTTCTCAATATTTAGATTTTTTAGCTCCCTCAGATTCCAGATTTTCAAATAGGTGTATCTCAGCCAGATATTGTCCTATCCTAACAAACCATACATCAATGGAAAGATTATTTATTCAGCTTTCAGATGATGAAGATTCAAAGAAAATTGACCCTTAAGACTGGTTTTGTAGTCCAGGGTCACATATTTGTTCCAACAGTTTCTCAGTATTTAGATTTTTTTGCACCCTCAGATTCCAGATTTTCTAATATTTGTATCTCGGCCAAATATGGTCCTATCCTAACAAACCATACATCAATGGAAAGCTTATTTATTCAGCTTTCAGATGATGTATACATCTCAATTTCGAAAAATTGACCCTTATGACTGCTTTTGTGCTCCAGCGTCACATATATATATATTTAAATGACACAAGACTAATTAAATAATGACAGAAATTAACATTTTTGTGTGAACTGAGCATATAAATAAACACTACCATTCAAAAGTTTGGGGTCAGTAAGAATTTAAAAAAGAAGAAATTAATGCTATCAATAGTGACAGTAAAGACATTTATCACATTTATGTTACAAATTGTTTCTATTTTAAATAAATGCTGATCTTTCGAACTTTCTAGTTTTCAAAGAATTCTGAAAAAAAAAAAAAGTGATTCTTGAGAAGCAAATCGGCATATTAAAATGATTTCTGAAGGATCATGTGACACTGAAGACTGGCGTAATGATACTGAAAATTCTGGAATAAATTAAAACCAGTTATTTTTATAATGCAATCGTATTTCACAATATTACTTTATTTTAGATCAAATAAATGCAGACTTGATGAACATAAGAGACTTGTTTCAAAAACATACCAACCCCAGACTTTTGAACAGCAGTGTACCAATATCACTTCTATTAAAGATAGAGAATCTAAAAAGCATTTCTGGACTCAATAATAAGATGAAATTGATTGTTGAGTACTGACAGTGCCTAACTCCAGTTTATCTCCTGTCAGGGGCTTCATTCTGGTATGTGAGGTCACAGCGCCGCTGACCAGGAACTCTTCACCAATGTGGTATCTCAGAAGGTTTGCCAGCTCCTTGGGGTCTCCTATGTACAAAATAGCAAGGAAACAACAGATGTAGGTATATTCTGCACACTGTAAAAAATGACCGTGAATTTAACGGTAAAAGACTGTAAAAATGCTACAGTAAAAACCTGTTAAATGGTTAACGGTAAATTCCCCTACTATATACGGTGAAAAACTGTATTGGACATTAATTTTACGGTAGTATACCGTTTTTGGAAGTGAAAAAGACCGAATTTACAGTGAATAAACGTAAATTGACATTCCCAGAATTCCCTGCGTTACATTTCAAATTTGATGTTTTTTTGTTGAAATAACTGTTTCTTCTTCAGTTTTGTATATTAGGGTTGTGTGTTACACCTAATGTTGTTAAATGAATGTTTATTGCATTATTTCAGTTTCATGTGTGTTACCATGATGGTGTTTGGTGTTTGTGTGAATGACACTGTGCACCTTCTATATATGTTATTATTTATAAGCTGCTTGTGATGGGCTTTGGTTCATCATGTGACCTTCTCATCACCACCCGCATTTGGTGGTTATCAGTGTATTACAAAGGTACAAAACTTTTGAGGTACAAGTAATTTCAGTACTTCAATAGGTTGGTATATTAACATTATATCAGTTAATGAAATTACGGTATTTAACTGTAAATTTAAGTTAAAACCGTAAAACCTAAAACGTTGCTACCGTACTTTTTACAGTAAAATTCCGGCAACCACAGCTGACATACACAAACACTTATACTGATTACAGAGTTCCCATAGAAACAAATAAGACTAGTTGGTGTGTAATGATGCACTGAACATCTGCTTTTCTAACACATATGGTGACACAGGAGACATTACTCATGAGCTTGTTGAGGTCAGCGGGGGGCATTGCACTGAAAGCAGCATTGGTGGGGGCAAAGAAGGTGTAGGTCCCTTTTTTGTTCAGGAGCTCGGTCAGGCCTGCTCTCTGAATGGCGCCAACCAAAGTGCTGTACGGATGAGAGTTCATTAATGCACATTATTAGGAGCGTATCTTTAGGCGATAGAAGACAGTTAGACTGACAGTTCAGATTCCACCCAGGTCATTAGAAATCTGAAGAAATTACAGCATCGAGTTTGAACACGCAAGTACATGATCATTAGCAGCTGCAAATTCCCTTTCAATAAGACTGTGAAAACAATTACGCCCTTTATGGTGGAAAATATTTTCTTCTAGGTTTTTATAGGGTATTTTGGTTAAATCACCTCTGATGTGAGGTTAAATCTTTTGTACTCGAGTCTCAAATACCTCTAGAATGGTTTAAATAGTCATAAGCACCTTTTTTAAAGTAAAAAAAATCTTTAATTAAAAATCTTGTCATTCCAAACCAAGGTTATTTTTTAACTAAAACTAAAACCATAAAAAAATATTATTTACTTGAAATAAAATAAACGCTAACTGAAATCATATATAATGAAATAATAATAATTTAGAATGAAATAATAATTAAGATATTTTCAATTTAATTGAAATTTAGTTTGCACTAAACTAATAAACAATGCACTAAAATAACAAAAGCTAAAACTGATATAGAAATGTATAAATATAGAATAAAATAATAATAGAATAGTAATATAGAATAAAAAATATAGACATATTTTAAAAAAGGCAAAAATACACAACAAATTTACTAAAAATAAAAAACTGAAAATATAAAAATAAAAAGTGAATCAAAATATTCATAAAAACTATAATAGTATCTCAGTGATACTAAAATAACACTGTGCCAAGCCCATACAGCTATACGTCTTGTGTGGAATACAAAAGGGGAATTAAAAAATGTTGTCTTGTTTCCAGATAATGAAAAGCACATGGCATTTGGGCTGTCAAGCTCCAAAAAAGCACTGTAAAAACATCATAGAATTAGACTGTACCACTCAATAGCTTTGGTTTGCTGGTGCCTTTTGACACCAAATGCAATTTGTTTACAACTGTCTTCTGACTAAATGTCATTCACATCAGTGGGGCCACATTTGATTCAAGATGCACTTACGTCCTAGTACTGAATATAGAGTAGACAGCCATACTGGTTTGAAATGACATTCAGCTGAGAAATTGATACCAGAATTTATTTAAGACATCACTGTGAGGATTATCGTCAATGTGCTTACCTGAAACGATCATCTGCCTTCAGGACGTCCATGACGGTTCCCATGGGGGGTGCTAGGATCTGGTCAACAATGAACATATTTGCATAGCGGCCATTTTTGTCATGTGCAGCAATGCAGGCGTTCTCAATGCACAGGCTCTGCAAAGTGAAACGGTTAAGGTTATTGGTTATACAGATCAGCACATTTGTTTCAAAGCTCTCTTTTCTCACAAGACAGACGATGCATGAAGTGGACTGTGGAAAACGTTAAGGTGGTCCAAAGGAGAGGTATCCGGTGGTCTGTGAATTCCATTACAAAGCAGAAATGTGAGAGCGCAGACTGAACTATACCAGCCTCGCTGCCAGCTACAACATGGCTAGAAATAAAAAAAAACGTGGCTCTTATGATGGATTGAGATGGGAAATGGGGAGTTTCATAATGCAAGAAGGATTTATTTCCTTCACCATTGTCATGAAAATGAAAAGTATTGATCTGTTGCTATAGGATTTTGTTCAGTATAGATAGATATCAATGCTTCATTTAAAAATAGTTGCTGGGACTTGGGTTTGTGTTGAATTATTCCCATATGTATAATTCAAGACTTACATTTCTGAACACAAAAACTCTAAGTTTCAATCCACCAAGGGTCTCCAACTCCTGCCCATGGTAAAGGCTCTTAGAGGAAAACTTCTCCTTGAGAATGTGGTTTCTCAGCAGTTTCTTCAGGTCGGGTGTCATGGCCAAACTCTTGTCTGCATGCAAATGACACAATTACAGTTATTTCAGAGTTTCTTAAGGCTCAGTTGCTGCGGTAGCTCAAAGAAAATGGAGTGATCCAACCTTTAAAAGCATCGTTCAGTGGAGCTAATAAAGTCACAGCCTCAGAGCCAATGAGATGATCAGTAAGACCGGCATCTTTAAAAAGCTTGGAGGCTGTGGTAACAACGGATCCCTCTACAAGCTCCAGGAGGGTCTTGGCTAAAAATAAATATATACACATTAATTCCATTTTCAGCAAAAAAAATAATAGTAATATTTAAATACAAATATCATGTATTGCTAATTCATTAAATTTTTATATTTAAATGTACAAATATCATGTATTGCTAATTCATAAATATCATTGTGCTCTTTTTGTATCATCCTAAATTATTAGAACATAATAAAAAGTTCCTATTATCTGATTTTATGTCCTCAAAATAAATAAATAAATAAATCAGCATGAATTAATTTAGAAATTAATACATAGAAATATAATGTATATAATAGAATATATAATGTGTAATCAAATTATTCTATGTATCAATTGCATTTTTGACGTATTTATCATTTTTAAATAAATTAACATGAAAAAATAGTGTCATGACATTGACATTTAGGCTAGATTTACTAACAGCTTGCACCAGCGCCAACCCACTTTTGGCATTAAGAAACTACTGTCAGGATTTACTAAAGGCATGCAGTGAAAAATTAGTACTGAAAAGGCATGGACAGTTATTTTTTATCCAGACCTTATTTGCATATGCATTTGTTGGAGTTTCCCTCTCAGAAGCAACATTTATGGTAGGAGAGCATTTAAATGAATCATGCAAGTTTTACTAAGGTTTGAGCTAGTCAATTTGTTGGTTTTTGTGCCGTAATTTAACAGCCAAAAAAGCATGTCTTAAACCAGATGCTAATTTGCGCTGCTCTTGGTAGATTGCGTTGGTCATTATGGAAATGATCCAGCTGTGTCTGTGATCTTCATTTCATGCATTGAACTTTCCACTCCCATCTGCGCTTTTATGGGATTGTGCTCTCACACTAATTTGCCCTGTTTAGTAAATCTGGCCCTAAGATCTTCTAAAGATCAAACCTGAGTCAGGGATAAGAAGTTCATTGACGTAGTGAATGACTCCATTGGTTCCAAGCTTGTCTCTCTGCGTGACGATGGCTTTGCCGTTGATGGTCATCTCTTCGCCATCGCAGCCGACTTCCAGCACGGTGCCCTGCAGGGTCTCCAGAGGTGTTCCAGCCACAATGGACTCAGAGCAGTGCAGGTTCTTCAGAATGTGGTAATTCAGCAGATCTAAAGTGGATGGAGACCAAAAAATGATGACCGGATGACAACATCAGCACAACTGTGCTACTGGAGAAACCATGACAACTGTTCTGGAAACACAAAAAAAATGAAACCGATGTTGCAACATCTGGGAAGTTTATGAGGTTGCACTTACATGAACTCAAACTCAACATGAAATCAAATTGTTCCTATATTTTTCTGCATGTTTCTGCTCTTATTATGCACAAATCACAAGTGTACATTATTCCTAACCAATCTTTTAGCACAGTCTAATAGCTTGCTTGGACACTGAAACTATTTTCCTGCTTGGCTGACATTACGAACAAATCCCTCTTACTTTTCAGTGGCTTCTTCCAACCACCTGGCTCCATTCTGCTCTAGACAAACGCCTACTTTTCACAATCCAATCATTTCCCAGTGGATAAAATTAAATCCCACTCACTTTTTTCTCATTGAATATCCAGTTTCACTCAGAAATGCATCATATTTGGAAGTAAAATAAAAGTTGCTTCATGCTGAAAAAGAGCAAAAGACCTTTGAGAGCAACAGGGTCTCCCAAAATTCTGGTCAGCGTTTCTGGAGGAATCTTCTCAAAGGCTTCATTGGTTGGAGCAAAGATGGTGTAGAAACCCTCGTTCTCCAACAGATTAGTGAGGCCAGCGGCAGCAACCGCAGTCTAAATGAAAAGCAAAGGAGGTCGTTCAATGAACTTTGCACTATTTATACTACTAAATGTCTACTGAACCAGCAAATTCCCTCAATAACGATATAAGATCTACCCGTAGAGTGTCCAGGTCATCATCGGTGTCAATCAAAGAGTTGACATTATTGGTAATGGCGGTGATGACTCTGTCAACAACATGCACAATTCCATTGGTGGCATGCTGGTCTGTCTTCACAAGCCTTGCACAGTTCACTGTAACAATCTGCAACAAAACATATGATTGGTAAAGTACACAAAACCTCACAGCAAATCATTTGGAATATACACTAGTTGACACAAATCTTAACAGCATTAAACAACCACAGAGAAAGTAAACAACATATTTCCATTGAGAACATCTAAACAAGACTCTTGTTGGTTCAAGCAGCACTGATGGTTTCAACCAAACTGGACTTACTCCATTAGAATAATGGTGGATATGAACATCAAAGTCCTGATACATGGAGGGGAACAAAGCGCCATGCTTAAGATCGTCAGAAGTCAAGCGTTTGTTGATCATGTGGTAGTGCAGAGCGTTGAGGAGCTCAATGTTGACGTTGCTCACCAAGGCATCCAGAATTTCCTACAGCACATTTTGAAATGACATTGAGCTTATCTTGATATTTTTGCTGTTTTTACAGTTATAATGGTTTTTGGGAACTCTGCCTTGCCTAAAATGACAGGAAACTCTTTATTTTTTCTACATGATCTATGGAGTGGCAACTCACAGTGGGAAGTGCAGCCCAAGCCTCATTGCTTGGAGCAAAGAATGTGAAGCTGCCGGGACCTTCGATCTCCTCCTGCAATTTCGCTCTTTCAGAGTACATCTTGGTAGTAGTGGCTCCAACCACACCCAAGGTTTTATAGATGTTCACCAGAGGTAGAGCTTTGAAAAATAAATCAATTTTTTATTGTTATATCATCATAACAAACCTCTTTTCATGCACACAATTTATAATTACGTACCTGCTGGACAGCCTTTTTCTCCAATCACCTTCTCATAACCAGGACAGCACTCATAGCTGACCACCCTACAAAGAAATGTTCAAAACATCATTGGGTTTCATAGAAGATTATGTACAGATCCCATCAGAAATGGGAGTTCTTCAGGAACTTCTGCAGGAAATCAGGTCTATATTTCTCTCTTTATTACTGTGAGGGCTGAAGGGCTGTGACAACCAACACACTCCTCGATGCGTTTTAAAGTGCATGGCTTAAGCTATACTGTACTTCTTTTTATTTTGTGCCAGGCATTTCCATGATAAATAAGGTCTGTGCTCGAGTTGGTCTTAGAGGGTCATAAAATCTAATTTCCTTTGGTAGCTGAAGAATCCAGAGGTACGGTATGGGCCAGGGAAACTCCTGAGAGGGAACTCTAACACCAGCAGTCCTGCCAATAAAAACAATGGGAAATTCCTAGGAACCACCATGCAAAGGTGCAATAATTGGGATACTGAAGATTGACATATTGCTTTCCTCAGACGTTTCCTTTTCTGAAAAATGTTATGATCTCTTACTAATGCATTTAATGTTTATATGCATAATCACTTTTTATCAGTTCACTATTACTAACTCACTACTAAAAAGGTTTGTTTTTCCAAGAAATAAACGTTGCATTATTTCCTGAGGGTAAAACTGGGTTTTACAATGACACAGTGCTTGTATTGAGACTAAATAATGACTACTAAGTCTCATCTCAATCTCAACAATCTCAGCCAATCTCAACAAATTGTTAGCATACTATCTTGAGTGACCCACAGCATCTTAGACGGTGATAGAGTGGAAAACTAGAAGGCAAATCTAAACAAAGGCAACAATCCTAACATTCAGGCATGGGACAGACTTGTAAAACACACGGAAGAGGAAAGCAGATTGAACTGATTATCAAAACAGATGGTAACTCAACTCCTGTTTGTCCTCTGCCAACATAAGCAAAGATGGTAGCCATGGATTTCTGACAAAATAAACAGCTAGGCCGCATAAGTTACATATTGTGCACTTTCAAGTGGTGAGACAAGTGGTTCCAAGAAGCATTGTGAAAACTGTATTATGTTGAAATCTATATTTAGCGTGTGGGTGGTCATCTGATTCATCATTTTGCATCTTCAAAAACGTCTCACTTCCTTATATCAGAAGTGACAATATAATTTCCCAGACAACTTCTTCTTAAACAGAAGATAAGGCATAAATGGTTCTCATATTTAAAACGTTTGCTGAAATCATCCAATCATATCATCACGATTACAGTATATATGAATATAACCATTACAATCACTGAAATTCAGCAAAAAATATTTCTGTGAAAATAAAGTGCCTGAACCAGGTGGCTAGCAAAAAGAGAGCACTGGGGAGTAATTTGTGAAAAAAGTTATTGGTCTCTCCTCAAGTGACCTGGAAACATGCTGTTCCAGAGCACTGACCTTTATGAACCAACCATACAAAGAGTGCAATTGTTCCCACAAAATTCCTCCAACCCCAAACGTCCAAACCCCAAAGAAACTCTGTAAATCAAGTGAACTTAAGTGTCACAGAACCCAACCTTGGGCTTTCCTGAGTAAGGTACATCCTTTCACCGCAAGGCTCAACATTTTTTTTCTCACAGACATCAGAGTGAATGGAAAACTCCTTGAGACCTGGTCTCAATGATTTGTGTGTGCTTGGGGATATAAGACTTTCAGAAGTCCCAACTGAAGTCATTTCCTAAAAGCATCCAAGCACCCACAGCAACTCTGACTTCCTTCTTGTTTCTTGAGAACGGCTATGAAAGAAACTCTGTTTAAACATGGGGAGATGAATAAAACAAGTCCTTCTGTGTCTCAAGATTTTCCGGTGCGATTTTAAATCTTGTTCTTGAGCAGAATTGCCAAACAGACAGCATTTAAAAGAAAAAAATTACTAAATGTATGACTAATAACCGGCAAAATCAATTAATTAAAAGACAAAATGGGGCAAAAAAAGACAATTCTCCCACAACATTACATTTTTTATGTACACTACTGTTTAAAAGTTTGGGGTCAGTAAAACGTTTTTTGGGGGGAAAACTAAAACTATTTAGTAGGGTGCATTAAATTGATCAAAAGAGGTACCCACAATTTTACAAAGTTTCCACAGAAATCTAATGCAGCACAACTGTTTCCAACACTGATAATAATCAGAAATGTTTCTTGAGCAGCAAATCAGCATGTAGAATGATTTCTGAAGGATCATGTGACACTGAAGACTGGAGTAATCATTTATCTTTGCACCACAGGAATAAAGCACATTTAGAAATACATTCAAATGGAAAAGTGTTATTTTAAATTGCAATAATATTTCACAATTTTAATATTTATAGTGTATTTTTAATCTTTTGGACGGTAAATATACCTGATATAGGGCATCACAAAGTATCATCTAACCAGAATACACTGGGATATTAAAAAACGTCTGCACACTAAACAACACCCAACACTTGTTGGCGTACCTTATGTAAGCAACATTAATCATAATGTCTCCAAATCTAGACATTCCAGACTCCATTCCGGATTCCAGCATACTTAATAAGCATCCACCATGTCCTGTGCCAAAACATCAGCTTCATTTAATTTCTGCATTGTAGACACTGAATATGCGGTTCCTCCTGAACTCTAATATCTTTGTCTGTGGTATGTTCGTGTAACCAATAACACCTTTTCCCCCTGTGGGGACATCAAGTGGATGTCAGTCAAACAGCGTTGCTACAAGTTGTAATTGGGATCAAGGTCTTAGTGCACTGAAGAGCTTTCAGACAGAATGGCACTCAGATTTATCAGCCTCGCATTAATGCACTGTTCAGGATATTAGGCAATTTAACCCCACGAAGTCTGAAGCCAATTACCAAGAGACATATGGTAACCATTACTACACAACGTTCTTCTATATCTATTGTCAACTTGAACTCAAGTACCCTGCACTGTTCCATTATATAGATACAAAAGAAAAGTGCTTAATGTGTCTACTATGTAAATTTATAACTATAGTTAAAGTCGTTAACACTTTAACAAGACATTTCATATTCAGGTCTTCAAAAGGTTATTATTTTAGAATATGCTTCACCAAAGTTGTCTAACCCTATGAATATATGTGATGAATCCTCCTGCATAGGATAATAATAATCATTTATGACAACCTGTCCTGCTCTTCAAAGCGCATAGATGATGCATTTTAAATTCCTTACAGCTAGAAAGGTGATTACAATCTTTTATTTTTCAATATAAGTTTATTCACATTTATATATCTCAGCACATTCTGGTAGTTTAGATGAAAAAAGTCTGTAATAAACTTAAATCTAGTTGCATAAATGTGGGGAAAAGACTCTTGCATGACAACTGGTGAAACATTTTCCATCTAGTTATGTCCTGAGAGAGTTTTTTCCTCTGCAACTTAAAAAGACAATGGTATTTTATCTAAGAAGAAATATTCACTGAATCCAATACACTGGTTCACTGATAGATAGATAGATAGATAGATAGATTTCTGTATTAAGATATCTGTGGTCACTCACGTTGGTTTGCCACATATTTTGCGGTGATACCATTGCTTGCAGTTGGTGAAGTACTTCTTATCCGTTCCTTGAATCTTCTGCATAGCACAAACATTAGGGCTGCAACACAAATCAACACAGCTTTCTTTAAATGTTCCTAACATGCACCAAATGCTCAATGCATGCTGCAGGACTAAAGAAGAAAAAGTTTTTCAGTGATGTTGGGAAAATGATCAGTAGGGTTGCATATAAACCAGAGGGCCTTTATTTGTGTTTCAAATCAAATTTAGTGCACACATTAGTTATCTGCCTTTATAACAATCAATGAAAGAATCAAGAGTATGATCCCTGCGGAACAGCTCTTACCCATGAGTTCTTCCTCTTATCCTGCTGTGCTGAAGAACCGCTTGATACGGGGTTTTCGCGGCGAAAACTGTCGCGATTAAGGTGATAGCCAGAGCAAACAAAGTTAAGCGCTTCATCTCGAGTCCCTGCAAGCGCACTCCAGAGCGGCGCCGCGTGCGGCAGAGTCCGGCTTAAATACCGAGACCCCGGTGCTCAGGGAGGGGCTTGAGACGACCAGAAACACGACACTTTCACTCACACCATGACAAAGCTCTGATGCATGTTACTGGATTATAACACTCAATAGAATAACTCACTGTTAAAGTTGATAATATACTGTAAACATGTTATACTGCTAGAATTATTTAATATAGTTAAACCGACAACTGTGCATAATTGAGTGCAAAATGAAAGTAAAATGAAGTAAATATAGCCTATAGCTTATATATAGCCTTTTCAATAGCCTAACCTATTCTTGTGTAGCCTATGTAAAAGTACAGTAGTAGCCTATCATTAAAAATAGTCGTGAAAATGTGTATTATTGTAAATATGGTCATAATACATTGAAAAAAAATGATAATGACCTGTTGATAGCCTACTTGATTTCTTTTTTTTATTTTGATGATTTTAATGAATTTGTCGTTACTTACAAAAACAAATTGCAATCAGATAAAATAAATTCTCTCAATAGCTTGCTCTAGTTCACTATTAATTTATAGTCACGATTTACAGATTTGTCTTTAAGTAAAAATAAATGTAATAACCATGAGGTAAAATTAGCTCATCAACATTCAGTGAATATGAGCTGCCATATGGGTTAAACGTGTAAGCCCTGCTGGGTAAAATAAGCAAACCAGCATGTGTCCTCTCCTGTATTTACCCAGCAGTGCATTAAAAAAAAAACCCATTGGGTTGTTTTTAACATTTGTGATACCTTGATAATTCACCATATTTTAATTGCACTATTAGAATTCTTAATTAGACTGAGGTATTGTAGCAATTGTTAAAATCTCTTGGTTTGCATGCTTGCTGTGTGTAATTGACCTCAATTCTGACCTCTAAAGACTAAAGAATGAACTACATTAAAGAAACGCACCTATTCTGGAACTATAATATTACCTGATAAACTTCACCAAAACCTCACTTGAACAGTCATATGTTTGGAACATCAAAATACTTCAACAGCACTCTTACTTTCAGCATTAATAAAACACTTATTAGGTGTGCTTAGACTTTTCAAAACATCGGCACTCACTTTCAACACAAAGAATGTCTTTTTAATATTTGATTTGATTTGATTAAACTGGCATTTAAATCCCAAAAAGACAGAAAACTCTTGATCTTTTCTTCTATTTCCCCTACAAAAGCAGCACAGATGGCATTTGTACATCAAATCCATTACAGAATGCCTTACTGCTACACTTTTCTTTCAAATTGGTTTCCAATAAGCATTTAATTGTACAATAAAAAGGTCAAGTTTCCAATCCAGCTGAAGAAATGGGATGATTAAACACTTGATATTTCTCTTGGATGTTTAAAAATAACATTTAATTCCATCAGTTACATTTTTAAGCGTTAGGGAGTTATGTGGCTAGTTGCATAATCAAATCCACTACTGTAAACTAATAAATATGTGAGAAACTCATAATTAAATAATGTTGATACAGCAGATTTAGCCAAAAATACAAGAGAGGATCTAAAATAAACAATGTGTCAACGGTATGTTTGGACAGGCTATTCTTTCTTATTTTCTTTTACAGTAGGGTTGGCATGTGGTCTATTTTGGGGTTACCCTATAAATCTTGCAGCAGTGGTTAATGACCGCTCCTCATATCCTCAGACCGGCCGATGCTCCATTAGCTGTGTGGTATTTAGAGAGGTGATTCCTCCTGAACCCAATTGCTGGGTTTGTCCCTATTTTACCCAGCACTGAGTTGTGTTTAACCCAGCATTTTTTAGAGTGCAGTCTTAAAAAGTTAGTCATCTAATTTGTTTTCTTCAAGACTGGTCATAATTATTTAAAGTCAGTTACAAAAAGGTAGACTGGCCCAATCTGAATCAGAAAAGTAAGACTTCTTGGCTAACTGCTAGTTGGTCAAACATAGTGACTATATTTAACTTTGATAACTTTGAATGAATGTTCTATTAATGTTACAGAGAGAACCTTTCCAAATGTTAGCCAAAGTTGCCTGATAGATGTGAATAACTTACCTGATAATCACATGTTGAGAAACTTATTTCGATTTGATTCTAAGATCAAAGAGGAAAATATCAAACATTCTGATCACAGACATCCTCTGGAGAACCATTTGAAACCCTTTTGCAACAAACCTCCCAATCTGTTACTTCAATCTCCCTTTTCATACATAATAAACATAAATAGCAGCATAAACAAGACCAAGCGCTTCTGTGAAAGGAGAAGAACAGAAATTAAGTCTATAAAAGGAATAAAATAGGTAGGATCACACAGAATATATAATAGGCTATAATATAATTAACAGATTAACAAAAGGCAAAAAATAAAAATAAAAAAAATTGTGCAACAAGTATAGGCTACGCTCGTTTTTTTGTGACAGTCTTAATGCATTTAATTTATTTTCTTTGTATCTTTATTTGATTTAATCCACAGGCGCCTCACGCACACACACACACACAACATTAGCTCTATACCGTTGCCTGACATTTCAGCCATTCATCATCAAACTAAAATGCAGTCAACCAAACATAAAAGTTACACTGTTTATTTAAAGGTCCGCTGTAAAATCAGCGTGCAGCGCCCAAACAAACATTTTTGCGCATGTGAAGGATTTTACACAGATATTAGAACATGAGTGAAGTATAAAGCCATGTTTAGGCTACATAATGAATAATAGTTATGCAAACAAATGTTACAAATATAGCAAAAATGGAAACATTTGGATTCTTGTGGTAGGCCTATGAGACAGGCTCGTGAGCCCAATGCCGTTTTAGATTTCCTTGACATTTGTATGCTGTTTATAATGAATGCCACTATAGCCTAATTTGTGTTTTATTTTATAGTTTAATATATAATTTTATAACTACTTATTTTTCATTCTTGTTCTGTTCTGAATACCGTTAAATTTAAAATATTTGTTGTAGGGTGAGGGGAACTAAATAGACTGTTTATATTTACCAGTATTTTAATATACATATAAATGACATAAATGAATGTAGCCTAATTGTTTGCAATTACAAGGTTAACAGGTGTTGTTGGAGTAAGATCAATTTCTCTTTCATGAGATTACTTCCTCTTTTTGGCCGGGTTTCGTTTATCCGTGTCGTAAACTCTAGGGGCGTGGCTTCTAAACCAGGTGCTTTTAGGGGCGTGATATTCAAATGACGATTGTTTTCTGTCGCCACATTTATCAACGTGCGATCATTCTCTGTCCTACTCTGTCCTAGTCGTTCTTTCCATTGTTGATTCAACACTCGGATGTCAACAGAATCATTTGTAATGGAGTGAAAAATGCCCATGCAGCATACTGTATCACTGCAGCTTTCCATATCAAGCCACGGGAATGGGGAATGGGTTACCTTAAGGGGAAACAATTAAGTGTGTTTTTCCACTCTCCTTGGGGTACCAGTGGTCTCCTTACTGTCTGGCATTACTTCCTGTTTCCAAGAGCAGGTTAACTGAAGCCAGAAAACAATTTAGCAAGCAGACAATGTTGACTCTAAAACAATATTTAAAACGAAAACTAATGGACATGAAAACACTGGGTTACAGTATCTGTGGTCACACTGGAAAGATATAACAGGTGGCTTTGTGTATAAGAGCAAATTTTCATGGTTACCCATAAGCTGCATGGAATCCCTGTTATAAACAATCCAAGAGCATCTTTCCGGTCCAGCTGATGAATCAGATGTGCGGAAATCTGCTGAAATAATTCAAAATGTACTTTGTTTAATGCCCAACGTCAAGAGTTATTTTATTTTTAGATGTTCTTGGACTGCATCATCCCACGTTGTCTATGTTTATGCCAGCGTCAGAGAAAAATGGCTTTTAATCTAATTTGTTATAGTCCTTCAGACTTTAAGTGACATTGAATTTCCAGAGTAATGGACATGCCATTATTATTGCTCACTTCTGTTTAGATAGACCTGCTGTCTCACACTGAAAAAAGAATGTGTCATTAATTTAAAGTGCATTTCAATATTGGTCTAATCAAAATCATGGTTTCCAGTTTAAAACTGTTTTGTTCAGTTTGTCTAAAAGCAAAAAATGCCCTAAGGAAAAAAAATAAAGAAAAAAGAATCAATGTTAAGTACAATGAAAAAAAAAAGACTTAAATAGTATTTTCTTGTAAAACGTACCCTAATAATCATTTTAGCAACAACTTTGAAAAAAATAAAATATCTTTTTTTTTTTTTGCTGTGCAGTATTTCATATTATAGTTTTACAGAATGCTGATGTGCAGGAGACATATTGGCTGCTTTACTGACAAAAATTATTGCAGGTTTTATTAACTTTTCGGCGTTTTTTTTTGCATATTTTGAAAAGACATCACAAGCATGAGGGTCTTTCAAAGCTGTCTTCATTCATTGTAAGTAAACTAAACTAATGTTTTAGTTTCATCTTACTTCAACTTTTGGGATGCAATTAAGTGAAATTAAGTTGTAAAAAGCCAAAAAATATAATGATATTTTACCTACATTAAGTAATATTTTGGCTTATGTCTAAAGAAAATGTATCTAGTATATGGTCTTTAAATAATCTTTATTTATTTATTTACTTTTTGTATAAATGTATTTGTCCTTAATAAATAAATGTTTTTTTTTTAAATCAATATTAAATAAAAATGTAAGGTTCAATTAAAAAAAATAAGAAAAACTAATATATATGGCTCACTGTAATATATATATATATATTACATATATATATATATACATATATATGTGTGTGTGTGTGTGTGTGTGTGTGTAAAATAACAGAAAAACTACTGGCAGCTCATTAAACAGAGCATTATCTAATAATTTTACGGACATTTCCATTAACTCAAAAACAATGCAATGCAGTGTAAAATTCAAAATACTGGCAAAATAGCTTGAAAAAATAAATGTATAAAAGTATTTTTATATTATTAAAAAATCATCATTATACAGTACATTTTTACAGATTTTTTTGACAAATTAATGTTTCTTTCAAAATTGGTCCAAAGTATTGGTCCAAGATTTTCAGCGTATATACTCGCATAAAAAGAAAACTGTTGACAATGCAGCTACAAAAAATATCAGCCATAATAGTGCTTTTTAAAGTGGGAAAATGACTGAGAGTATATGTTTTAATGAAATAAGAGGGACTCTATTTGTGCAGCTTTGTATCTGAAACAGGATCAGGTTACTGAGGCTGATGCCTCAAGGGAAAGAGTCAACATAACATGCTCTTGTGGACCTTCGCTCTCAGGATTCCCTTAATATGTGTTTTTGCCAGTATGGAAAAGTTCAATCAGTCATATACTTCCACTAGAAAAAAGTCCAGCTGAACCTCTCAGTGCTTAATGCACTCCACAACCACTTAAACTTCAACCACAATATATTTCAGTGGCAGCGATGTTTAGACATGTGTGAGACGTGAACTGAATGCCCTGGCTTGACCCTGATGGAATGAATCAGTCTACAGTGAACCCTTGTTAGGCCACATTACAGGACAGGGAAAGAGGAGAGCCTGTGTGATCTCATGACCCTGCCACATGGAGGAGGAGGAGGAGGAGGAGGAGGCTGAAATATTCCAGCAACACACACAGCAAAGCCTTTCTGGACAGCTGGACCGCACATACATTACAAGGATAAATGCAAAATATGGATGTGGAGGTGGTCAACCTAAAGACAACTGCAGGGGTCATCTAACAGTGGTACAAAACCCCCCTAAAGACATAATTTAATGTGCCTTCACCTTAATGTAAACAGAGTGATGAAGGGCACATGAGTAGTATTGGTGCAGTACGGTTTTTTTTTCATAATGCAGTGGTTCTCAGTCTTTTTGACTCCAAGTCCTCCCAAAGTCCACAACAATATTCAAAGGACCCCCATGTAATATGTTAATAAGAGTGTTCACAGATTAAAATAAATAGCTAAAATAATTCTAACTAAAATTAAAATAAGTTTTAGAATTATAAAAGTTTCTCCAGGGATCCTTCTCCTTTTAACCAATGAATTTACGTGATTTCTCCCGTTTTTTTGTGATGTACTAAATAAATATTTTCTGACAACATATTTTTTAGCATGGCATCAAAAACATATATTCTAATGAAAATGCCCATGGATTTATACAATTTTATTAATTTACATGAATTTTCCACATCTAGAAACTACACTTTTAAAATCACGTTTTTCAAGACAGTGGGAATACTATTTCTTAATAGAAAAAAAATTTAATATCTTGATTTTCAGTTGTTTTAACTTATTTTAAAGCGTGTTTTATCTTATTTTAAGTCTTCTTTGCCCTCAGTTGAGAACCATTGTCCTAAGGGGTTCATTAGTGCCATCTTATGGTTATACACAAACTCCTTGTGAGACATATGGGCAATATTTGGATATAAGCAAAATTATTTCATTAAGGGTACATTGGTGCTAAATCTGCCCAAGATAATAGACATTTCACTTAATTTTCTCACAAAACAGTAAAAGTCAACAAACTCCAACAGCTACACATTAAGTGAAACATAATAACATTTTGTTTAATTTGGTTTTAGCATTCTGCTGTATACTCAGCAATAATTAGTAAAGCTGCAGGCGGTTTACTACAAAAATACAAAATCTGAAACTACTGTATATCTAATGCTTCAGTTTTAAGTTATAAAAAACAAAGATATTTTAATAAATGATCTCTGAAGATTGATGATAGAAATGCTAGATTTTCATTGTTGAAGCCCAAGAAAGCAGCAGACTGACAGCCCACATTATTTGGCACCTGCAGGAGATTCTTTAAGACTGACATTGCGACTGACACATGCATCTGCTTAATTGAGAATGGGCAATGTTTCATATGGATGATTCAACTACTCAAGTGAAGATAAACCACCCAGTACATCATTTCAGTGCACACAAAAAGCCCATTTTATTATTATTCTGAGCTCCAGAGTTTACGAAGGTATCCCAAATCTAAATTCCAAATATATAGTTAAATGGGTCATAGGATGCCCATTTTCCACAAGTTGATATGA
>NW_015631022.1:468749-516498 GCF_001515625.1 Sinocyclocheilus rhinocerous | reverse complement strand
TTCCTTTAAATGTTAATGAGCTCTGCTGACCCCGCCCCTCTCTTCCCAGGTGCTCTCAGAGAGCCGCATTCATCATAAAACTTGCTAATTAGCACATTATTAGCAAAGGCGATTTGCAAAAATTCATTACAAAACATTATACTCATAAAAAAAACACCGGGTGGATTTTTATCATTATAGGGTGGTTGTGTACACACACTGCCAACACACATTTCAGTTCAAACAACTTGTAAAAGTGCATGTAGCATCCTATGACCCCTTTAACATTCCCTTAACGTCCAAATAACACAACTTTAATTTGATGTCAAATGGACATTTCAGATTGACTTTTACAGTTCATCTGATATTTAATAGCTTATATTTCTTATTAAGAATAATATTTTTTGGTTGCTGGCCGCCTGAATGTTCTGACAAAGCAAAGAACACAAAAACAGTCCTTCTAGACTTCGTTTGGGACATGTTTCCCTACTAATCTGTACAAAGCAGACTCTTACTTTTCCCCTGCACAATATGATAGTAACGAGTGAGGCTGAAGGAAGGTGATAGAGTAGGAAACAGTAGACGCTGGATTCAGGCTACACACCTGCACAGGTTAAACAAAACAGTCACGGAAAAGAAATCCTTTGAAATGACAAACATGACACCTGATCCGTGGATCATCAGTCAGTCTGACTAAATGAGCTCTTGTAGACTGCTCCACCTGAAAAACGACATGGCGGTAACGTGATGCCATACTTATATAGCCTAATGCCTCTCTCCAGTATGGCACTGATACAGGACTGAAGAGGATGCTCAAATACACCTGCTCCAACATACATTAGATTCAGCGATACACAGTTAGCAGAGGAGCAACAGTTAGACTAAAACCTGCAAAAACCGCGTTTGTGATCCGTCAGTTTTCCAAAACTAACTGGAAATCATCGATAAGTGAAGAGAACACAAACGAGCGGATCATTTATGAGAGGAGCTTTTAGCCCAGCAGACCTGTCTAATTCACAGCACCGGGAGGAAAGATGCCAGTCCAGATACCGGACGATACCGATTTCTTATCTTTCCGAGATCAATGTGAAAGTCAGGATGGCTGGGTCGCCCGTTATAACAAAGGAGGAGTGACGGTTTGGTGTCGAGACGAGGAGTGCAAAACTGTGCAGAAACTGAAGGCAAGTGCGCTGCAATGCGGATCAATAGACGCACACACTCACCAACTAGTACTTTGCTTACACTCTTTGCTTTCAGTCCTCACTGCATTATCGTCTAAAATATGACCAACTCTAGCATATTTTCGATATTACAGATCATCTTCTAAATGTCTATGAAAAATAGATTCTGTGTAATATTTCTTTGCTTAGTAAACAAATCCTTCGTTTACTGGAGAACGCAGCATAATATGGCAAGCTGTTTTAACATTTATTCTGTACAACTAACTAGCCTATGTATATTTGCATTTCTTTTACTTTTTTAATTACTAGTAATCTAACAGCGACTAGTAGCCTATCGATTCAATTAGTCACTAGTAATAGGTCTAATTATTTATTTACTACCAGTACCTACTTGGTAACTAGTCACAATCTGCATATGTTTGCCATTGAATTCAAGGGGATCTGTGGTGCAGATATTGCCTTTACTAGTTAAACTTTTTTTCCAATTGTTGTTGGTACTAAATGTTCAGATATTCAGTATTTAGTTAATTCATGATGTAGCATGAAATAATAATAATAATAATAAAAGAGATTGTAATTGTAATTGGTGAAATGTGGCTAGTAACAATTTTCTCACAAGTGAGTAATAGTATCTAATAAATAAGTACCGGTAAATCTAGAAAATATACTAGTAACTGTGAGAACAGTAACTTTAGCTAAGAAATGCACATTAGTATGTAATGAATAGTTTACTTGTCTAACTGGATTAGAGCAGCAACAATGACCAGCTAGAAACCAGTTGCTATGTCACAAAACACCAAAGCTGGATTTTCCAATATAGCATATTATTAACATATTAACAATACTGAGATAATGTTCTAATGGCTTGTGCATTTTAGGAAGTAATTCACTGTAACCACATCACCTTTTTGTGTCTAACAACCATTGTATATTGATTTATAGTTTTGTCTTACAGCTCATGCACCTGCATTATTATTATATACAGTAAAGACATGTATAATGTTACAAAAGATTTCTATTTTAAATAACGGCTGTCCTTTTCAATAAAAAATGTTTCTTTAGCAGGAAATCAGCATATTAGAATGATTTCTGAAGGATCATGTGAAACTGAAGACTGGAGTAATGATGCTGAAAATCCAGCTTTGTGGAATCACTGACATAAATTACATTTTAAAATATATTCAAATAGTTTCCATAGTTTAAAACATTTCAAAATATTACTGTTTTTCTGTATTTTTGTTTAAATAAATGCAGCTTTGGTGAGCATAAGAGACTTTCTTCAAAACAATAATATTATTATTTAGTATTTGTTATATTTAGAAGTAGTAGTAGTATATTTTTCATATTTGTGACCCTGGAGCACAAAAGCAGTCATAAGTAGCACGGGTATATTTGTAGCAATAGCCAACAATACATTGTATGGGTCAAAATTATCGATTTTTTTTTATGCCAAAAATCATTAGGATATTAAGTAAAGATCATGTTCCATGAAGATATTTTGTAAACTTCCTACCGTAAATATATCAAAACTTAATTTTTAATTAATAATATTCATATAAGAACTTCATTTGGACAACTTTAAAGGCGATTTTCTCAATATTTTGATTTTTTTGCACCCTCAGAATCCAGATTTTCAAATAGTTGTATCTCGGCCAAATATTGTCCTATCCTAACAAACCATACATCAATGGAAAGCTTATTTACTCAGATTCCAGATGACGTATAAATCTCAATTTCATAAAATGGACCCTTATGACTGGTTTTGTGGTCCAGGGTCACATTTAGTACTACAAAAAATGTAGACAAAGTTTCAGCATATGAACCAAATGCTTGAATATACATAGCCTTTGGAACAGCAGTATATTAGTCTTCGCTGTGCGAAAACAGTAGTACAGTATATCATTTAAGCTCCTGAACAGTAGCTTTCCTCACAGACTCCAGACGCTTTCAGAGAAAATCTTAAAGAAACAAACAGAGATATGGTTATGGGCCATTTGCCCAGGGGAACTCAGCGTACAGGCCAGGCCTGACGGCTTCATGATCCACAGACTCTGAGATGAAAGACCGGTCTCTCAGGGACAGACTGCACTCATGAGATGTGCTGAAAAATGAAGAGCGGAAAACCGTAGTAACAGCAGGCTCAGATGAGGAAACCTGAGCCCCTCCTGCTGGCTTACCAGAGTTGGGCCTTTTTCTGTGTTTTTTTGGTGTGTAAAAGCACTTCTGTTGACCTCTCTGACAATGGCTAAATGCCGTCCCGATGCGAGAACCTATGCATGAGGGCTGTTTCAGCAACGTTTCAGGCAGGTGTGGGGAAATTATTTAGACCTGTAACGCCTGCAAAAATAAAAGGAGATGACAGGCCTTCGTCAATAATTCACGCAGCTCTCCGGGCCACCGATGCGTTCTTTTCATGAATAATTGAGCTTCGTAGGCTTTGACGACATTCCATTCATAGAGACTAAATAAAACTTGTTCCAAGGAACCCAATGGAAATGAGCAGCAACCGATCAAGCTGGGGTTGTAGGGGGTTGGGAATAAATTATTAAATGATGCCAGGGTAGAGTTGATTGGGTTACACGGTTTCTTGCGTCGTAGAGCCATACAATATCTGATCACATTGCATTTGATGTATTCATGCTTACCTGACCCTCCTCGCAACCCAGGATAAGGTAGCTACAGTATACGTGGAAAAACATGTGAGCTTGAAATACAAACGCAAGCCAACATGCTTAAATCTAAAGCTCCACTGTATCTCTCACTCCAGTGAGGATCCTTTTATGCTCACTGTTTGCTGTGTCAACTTTTACTCTTTTTGACCTGACATGGCTGAATCACACAGAAGGCAGGGCTTTTAAAGATAAGGAAATGAATAGATCTATGTATAATGGTAGCAGGCCTTTGCCAGCACAGTGAAAAGCTTTCATTTTTCATCTGCCCGGTAACAGAGTGCATTCAAAATCTGTCAGCACTTTATCACGGCTGCACCAGAGGGAAAACTACAGGAGATTTTTCACCGCTCAACACACTTTGTGAACTTTGTATTCAACTGTAATGGAAAAGTTCTTAAGATTTGAATGACTCAATGAGACAATGTCTGTTTTTTCTCTTAGATGAGAATCGTGTGCAAGGACGTGACGGCAGAGACTCTCTACGACGTCTTGCACGACACGAGCTACCGTAAAAAATGGGACACTAACATGATCGACACTTTCGATATTGGACGACTGACAGTTAATGCAGATGTAGGATATTATTCCTGTGAGTCATTCCTTTGTTTCTGTCTCAGCTGAGCTGTTATTTCCACCGTGTTCCTGGCGAAGCACACAAACACACTTTTTTAAATTAAGCCCTTTTGTTCTTACTAAGAAGATTGTAAGATACAATATAAAAGTTGTGGGTGGCTACAGTACATTTTATGATGGAGTGCAATTTCTACAGTTAAACTGCAATGACGAAAATCATTGGGATGTTTATGGTTAAATGAGTGTCTTGTGGTGCTCTCAGATATACTATGCATGGATATTAGCAATAAATTATAAAGGGACATTGATGAGAGTAATTTAAAGTGACAGTACAATATCACAAAAAAAATAGTAACCTAAAAATGGTAAGATTTTAATTAATTGTCTTTATTCAAGTCAAACATAAAAAAGAATGGGTTAAATCAGGTAGAAATAGAAATATCTTTAAGGTAACAATTGCAGGTTACCACGTTTTACAGTGTATTAAAAAATGCAGTTCTGATCAACATACAAAACCATTTTTGAAGAATTTGCAATTATAATGAGTAAGAAAACAAGCAGAAAATGCTGTTTTAAGCTATGTTGTGAGAACATAAAGCTTATAGGAAACATCTTGCGAGAGTCATTTAAACATCATCTGAAATGGTTAATACACTGTAAAAAAAATCATACAAATATGGCACACTGTACTGTATTAATATGAAGTCATTTATTTGTCTCAGGTATTTTACCGGTATTTTGAATTTTGCATTTCATTGCGTTTTAGAGTAAAAAATACAATTACTGGATAATGTCCTGGCAGATTTTTTTTTTTTTAAATATGCATTTTAGTATGCAGTGGTGCAGATTTAACTTCTTGTCTTTTCATACTTTACCAGGCCTCTAAAGCATGTCCTTGTTTATTTACAGGGAAATGTCCAAGTCCATTGAAGAACAGAGACTTCGTCACCATGCGGTCATGGCTTCCTCTTGGCAATGACTATCTGATAATCAACTACTCTGTCAAACACCCGGTATGTCTGTGTTTGGTCTGGATTGTTAGGTCTGTAGAAGCTCTGATCTTAAGAGACATTTTGGCAGAGGTAACAATATAGTCCGGCACAGTATGTCAGTTGGTATGTAGGTCAGCCTTCCAGGTCTCGAGGCGCTTGAAACAGAAGAGGCCTGATCAGTGGCAAAAGTCTGACAGGGGTATCAAGTACGGCGTCGGGTGATCAAATCCCCGTGTTGTAATGAATAATTTCATGCCTAGCGTCAACAGGCTTATTATGTCTTTCATTGTTTTCTCCATGGAAAATCTGACACAAGATGTTGATGTCTTGAAATAAATCTGAAATAAATCAGCTCATTGTACGGCTCTTTGAAATACTTGATTCTGATTGGTCAGTCGTGGTCAGATGCTTACTAATATTGGCTGTTGTCCATGACCATGTCCATTCGTGCAACTGAAAGCCAACTGGGGCTACCTTGTGTCCCAATTATTGATTTCTTTTGAAATTACTGTGATATAGTTGCGGTATATATATTTTATAAAGGCTGGAATGCACTACACAACTTTTAAAATCTAAACAGATTTTAAAACACTACTGTCAACTTTGCAAATATTTACATTGAAAAACTGGACATCATAAACAACTCTTAATCACTAACATACTTTCAAGTTGTTTCGACCACAACAAACTCACACAGAAACATGCGCCTCGTTGCAAGGAAACGTATGAGAAATAAAAACAAACTCTTGGCAATACTCGAGTAGTGTATTCCAGCCAGTTTATGACCAGTCACAGGTCAGAATATAAAAGAAATCGAACTCAAATCTATAATTTATGTTTACATATTTATTTATTCAGTGCGTAGCTGTGTAATATGATTCACTTTGGAGTGTATTTTGAGACAGTGACCAACTATTTAAAGAGATAGTTCACCCAAAAATGAAAATTCTGTCATCATGTTGTTCCAATCCTGTATGAGTTTCCTTCTTCTGCTGAACATAAATAAAGAATGTGGGTGACCAGACAGATACCGTTCCACATTGACTTCCATATGGAGACCAGCAACTGTTTGCTTCAAAAAATCTTCCATTTCCAGCAGAAGAAAGAAACTCATACAGGTTTGGAACAACATGAGGGTGAGTAAATGATGACAGGATTTCATTTTTGGGTGAACTATCCCTTTAATATCTCAGCTGTTTAGGTCAGACTGTTTGTATATCTTATCCAATCTTAAAACTTTAAACACTGACTCATTCCAATGAAACTAAATGCTCACTGTTGCTGTTTTTCAGGAATACCCACCAAAGAAGGATTATGTCAGAGCTGTGTCATTGCTCACTGGCTACTTGATCCAATCCAACGGAGCAAACTGCTGCACTCTTTATTACTTGACGCAAGTGGATCCACGAGGTGAACTTCTCTAGTTTCCATTATCACTATCATTTACAGTAAAATACCTAGATAAATAAAGGTGTCACCTTTAAATATTAGTATGCTGGAGGCACAGCATCAGACTGACCTTTGTTTTGGTGGAAAAGTACACCATGAACTTACCTGTTTACACGACTCTTAGGCTGTTTACAGTCTCAGTTGTTGGTGTATATACAAAAACGCTACCTCATTTCAAAGAGCAGTGCAGTTTCATCTTGCTTTCTTAAAAAAAGAGTGCAGAAATGCATGTGTTTAGACGAATGTGTATTTCATGGTGTAATTTTATGTAATGTCTTGAGGGCCTAGCCGTCTCGATTTTTCTTCGTGCTCTTGTGCTGTACAGAGTGGGGAGTCAGGAAGCCTTTGAAACTCCTGCTTTACACATATTTTATGAATTTGCTGATGTCATCTTTTCCTGTGCTGCTCGGAGCGATGGCTTTGATTATTAATGTCTTCCGTTGCTGTGATGCAGCAGCCGTTTGTGACCTGTGGGATAGACACTAAGATTCAGTTTATTGCATTTGTACAGCAGACTCCAGGGACAGAAAGGCCAAATTACAGTGTAAAAACCAGATTAAAAAACATCCAAAAATTGTAACTATTTTACTATTGCAGCTTCATTCAGGAGGTGAATACTTCTGTTACATTAATGGTGATTTTTGTTCTCTGAGCATATTTTTAAAGCAATATATTATCTCCATTTCTTTTCAGGGTCTTTACCCAAGTGGGTAGTAAACAGAGCCTCACAATTAGTGGCACCGAAGGTAAGTACATTTTCTTTCTTGATTTTTTTTATTTTTATTTTACATAATTTATTTGCATGATATGTGTAAAGAAATTAACTTTTCAGCATTTTGAGATTCTAAAAATGTTGTTTACGAATGGTACATACAATACCATTCAAAAAGTTGGGGTTGGTAAGATATTTTAATGTTTTCCCACATGGAAATGTAATATATAGTGCCATATCTGTTACCTATAAGGCAATATATAATTTTTACATGCACACATTTTCTGGGTAGATGAGGATATAAGTTTATAATATATATAAAATCCCCATAGTAAAATGTGTATATGTACATATGTTAATAATATCTATATAATGATTTTTTTCATATGGTAATATATATTGCAACAATATATGTCAACAATATATTTTTACACAATAATATAAATCAACAATCAACAATATAGTTTTTATTTATATATGCTTTTTTAACTTTATTAAAAACATACACAAAAATCTGTATGTTTTATATATGTTTTTGTAATATTCTTTTAAAAATATATGTCTGTCCTTTATATTTACTTATGTAATATCAAAATGTATTGATGGGGTTAGGATGGATATACATGTACATGGCATATATGTATAATACGATTGTATTGGTTATGTTAATATATAAAATTGTTTCAATTTCTACTAGGTTTCACATATGTTTTTACTTCATACGACAATACATTTCATATACGGAAATTTAATAAATACATTTGTGTTTGGTTTGAAAAGAAGCCTCAGAAACAGTATTTTTGTGAACTATTATTGAACTGAATTTCTATTTATATAACTTTTAATAATACTATTTTTGAAAATGTAGATAATTCCTTTGATGACCCAAGTTACTGATTACTGCTTAAAGCAGCACTATGTAACTTTTGGCGCTCTAGCGGTTAATAAACAGAACTGCACACATCCCGCGGAAGAATATTCCAACCGGAGCTACTTCTCTAAGTTTATGTCTATGGCGATTCACGCAGGTATGTGTTACTCCGCAGCGGTGACGACCCGACCAGGCTACAATAGTCCAAATATAAGTACTTATTATAAGTGTACCGTAGGGATTCGGAATAAGACAAAAACGCGGTTTGGAAGAAGAATTCATGATGTACTCGCTCATTACATACATTTTGCAAATTTTGAACACTGAAAAAGTTACATAGTACTCAACAGCCAAGCTCATGCTGTCAATCCCAAATTTCAGTTTTCCTCTGCTGCCATCTGGTGGTTAGAAATGTGCATCTCATACAAGATGTTTTAGAACGGCCAAGTTTGAAAATAAAAGCATCTATAAAATGCATGGTCCAGATCTTTCAACCTTTTTTTTCCACAGGCAATGAAAAAGATTTACAAAGCCTGCCTAAAGTACCCGGAGTGGAAGCGGAAACACGAGCCCAATCTGAAGCCTTGGAGATACCCAGAGCAGAACACGCTACCCTGCATCAATGTGGCTGACCTGACAGTGCAGAGAGCAGATTCTCTGGAGAACATCGACGAGAGCAGTGTGAGTGAGGAGAAAGCCCAGCACCACAGCGATGATGATGAGACCTAAGATAACTCACACTGACTCTCCTGTGTTCTGTGTGTATGCGAAAGCCACATTCTCAGACGAGGATGCTTCCCTTGCATTCATCCTGTAAATCATGCATTCCTTGGATTGAACAAAATAACATTATATTGTTTTGCAGAGATTTCAAGTCCTCCATTCTACAGTATGTCCATACACTGAGGAAGGGTCTGGTTGTATTAGACGTGTTTAACTGATACGTTTTTTAGTGTATGATCAAATCATTCAGTGTAAAACGTCTTAAACAGTGTCAGTAAATACTTTGGAAGTGTAATAACTTTATTACTCAACGTTTCCAGTGCACAATGCAGATGTATTGTATTATTGTGACCCATGTAACTTTATTAAATTACTTAAATGGCGCACAACTCATTCTGTCATTCTGTCAAGCAGTAATGCAACTGATGCATTCTGAGGTGAAGATTTCCTGTGTGAGATTGCAAGGACTTCCACCCTTTTTTCTTTGAAGTGACAAAGAGATGTGTATTGCACTTGCCTTGAAAAGTAAAAATCAATTCTGTGTAGTACATTAGGATCTGTATGTGTGCTTTTAACTCAGTGGCCTTTTTCTCAGTGTCTGAAGAATAAAAAGTTTGCTCTTGTATTTCTAAAACTAGCTTTTTGGAAGTATTTATCTGTATATCCCTTATGAAACAAAAATATACTGGACAAATATAATTCAATATATGAAATAATACAATCCATCGGAAACCAGTGCTTATATTGTTCAATATACTGCAATATACGCATGGAACATGTATGGTTATATTCTGAAACATAAAAATATAACAATGAAGAAAAACTACATTTATACATGCAATAGCATTATTGAAACACTCAATTAATTCATTTCTTTTTCATTAGTTAAAGTTTTACACAAAGCTGAACACATATGTATAAAGTTTTATTTCACTTTGTTTGCATAGTTGTACATTTCATATGAAATATACAGTACGCGATGGTATATAAAAAAGGTGTTTACTAAAACATAAGTTATAATCATGACAACATGGTTATAACTAATATATAACACTATATATATATTGTCTATATATAACTATATATAAATGTGAACATGTAAATAGCATATATATGCTATATATATTTGTTTATATATATATATATATATATATATATTTATATATATAAATATGTTTATATATATTTATAAACACAGTATCATATTCTATCACATATTGAAATATTTGTAAAAGTATAATTGAACATAAAATTACATACATTACGATATCAATATAGTCACATCTTTTTTGATACAGTACTAAAAGTGGCAATTCCTCGTCTATAACTGAATATATTGTAATATAATAATACAACATATTCAGTAAATTTTCTGTATACATTAAATAATTTAATATATTGACTGATAATATATAAGGAAATATATTTTCTTTATGCAACACTCTACTTTCAACAAATAAATAAATAAATAATATTACTACTACTAATACTAATACAAATGATAATAAGTCATGCTAGATATCATAAGTTGTACTCAGCATTTGTATCCAACAAGTTATATAATGCTGAGGGAAATTCTGTTTAGTATTTTTATTTATGATGACCATTTAGAAATGAACTTTTGTTCATCTCAGCTTTAAGGATTTGTTGTTTGAATAGAAATGCTTTCCTCTTTCTTTTGGCAGTGAGGAAGGTTTATTCACAATGGTATCCTTTTTCTTCATCCATAAACGTACAGCTGGGGACCACTCCTCAAAACCTCTATTGTCTCAGACACTTCCTGCTTCCCATTTGAAACACTTCCTGCCTACATCAATCAGATTGGGCTGTAGGGGAGAAGAGGAAACTCCATAAGTGAACCCTCCGGCTTTCTCTCACAACAAAGTCCTATTGCTTTTGCAGCACAGATCATGCCTTTCTTCACATCATCTTCATTTTGAACCTAAAAACCCACACTTATAAACACACCCTACTGTGAACTTACCAGAATACTCATGACGTCACATAATATGACAGTACAAGATTTTCACTGTAGGATTTGCAAGAATGCTGGAAATATTCGATAGAGCTATATTTATAGATATGAAGTGAGTGTATTTGTTAGCAAGGTGTCAGTCAATGTCAGTAAAAAGCATGCTTGGGATGATATATGAGATAGCCTATGTGATGTGTGTCATTTCAAGCCTTAATTTAATAAAAATATGCAAAGTTAAAATATTATTTAAATATGTATTTAAGATACACAAAATGATAGCTATTAAACTAGCATTTAAAAGACAAATAGCTGCCATTTTATTCTAAAAAAATGACCTTTACATCTCAGAGTGCTGTAAAACAATTACATAGGCTAATGCAAAGACATTGTGGTGAAAATATTCATGACTTTAAGGAAAAAAAAGACAACATCGATTTTTTGTAAAAATTAGCCTACATTATTAAATAAAGTAGTAGCCTATTGGTTGTGTTCATATTCCAGAAGGGCCACGTACACGTATTTAGAAACACCAATAATCAGGTAATGTTGAGTATTTTAAAAACTGTCTGTAGGCCTATTTGTTTCGAGTTGCAGGCCAAACCATACAGCTAATTAGCATAAGGACTACAATTGTTGTCTGACTGAAACAGAAGGTAAACTCACATCCTTGTGATAGTTGTAGTCCTTATTTAGCAACATGACTGTGTGTAGCTAGTTTATATTTCAGAACAACACGTGAAAGTTACTTAATTCAGGCAGCCCTTATCATAAATTAACAGTCAGTTTAAAACCCATATTCCTGAGGGAAACTGGAAAATGCTAATATTTTTCAAGTTTTTGTACCACAACTTAGCTTACTGCTTGCACATGTAATTTTTCCATTTAAAGCGTGATTCTTTATTGCAGTTGAAAGAAAATGATTTAAAACCATTTGTAACATGGCTAATTGTGTGTGTCCTTTAAACCATTATAATTATTTTTTTTGTGGCCTGAGTGACCAACGCTAACAGTATGGAGATTAAACTGTCGACACACACGTCTCTGTCCCTTTAAGAGGTCAGTTAATGCTCAGCAGCGCAGTGCTCTGAAACCCCCGGCATAACAAACACAACTATCAGCGGCTCAACACTCAAACTTTCTCCTGCACGTCTCACATTACTGGAGTTTAAAACGCTCCGCATCAACACAGCGCGATATAACTGGAATATGTAACGCGAATCAATTACGGTAAGATGCGATATTTACATTCAAACTGACATCTGATAACATCTAACAAGTCTAAGTTAACGTTAGATCTGTAGCGGGCAGTTTGATTCATATCTGAAGGCTGTCCACTGTTTAAAGTTGTTAGATGTTCCAACTTTTAATGATCATTTATTATTATAACTCGCTTTCCGTAGTCTTGGTGGTCTGAAATTATCCCAGACTTTGTGAAAAAGGTAAAAGTGCTGTCAGGTGAAGCTTACTTTTTTAGTTAAGGTCGTGAGTTTAACTATGACCCAGCAGAGTGTTGACTGTTCAGAAGGAATTCCATTGATTCTCATGTCAGGATCAGTTGCAGCAGTGCATTGAATCCTCATGCACTGCACTGTAACATATACTGTAAGATTGGCTCTGTAGGGTGTTACTCACTGAGGAATCCGTTATCCACAAGCTTTACACCCGCTGAATGCCACAGTTTAGTTTAAACTGATTTAGAAACACCCAGAGCTAATTTGCCAGTCCCTTATAGACACAGCAACTGTGGGAGTCACCGGGGAATTTGCAAGAATAACATGCCATTTTGGAGGACTCTGCAGAAAACATTTTCATTCAGCAAGTTTATATGCCTGATAGGGAGAAGCTCTACAATTAGCCCACACTTTTTGGGAGAAATTATTACCTTTAAAGTAGCCTACAGGTTTGTACTTTTAAAATTGTTCTTACACCCCTGTATATGCCATATCTCTAACTGAGCAGATTCTTAAATGCAGATTAAGTTCTCACAACATGGGTGAGTGTATTAATTGTGATAAATCTCTTGTTGCATAATCTGACCTGTATTTCCCTCACTGCTCTTCGTGATACTTGGAGGATGGGACATATTTTCAGATCTGGCAGAGGTTTGACCACTGGAATGACCCGTATAAGGGTTCTGGATGTGATTTTTGATTTTAAGTTTACAATCTAATCCAGTGTTTTTATTATGTATGATTATTCTTGAAATATTGCAGACATTTAGTTAATCTACTGTATTTATTCTGATTCTGCAGCTCTGCTCATATCCTATATAGTTTTATTTCTCACCAAAGCTGCAATTATTTGATAAAAATACAGTACATACACTAATATTAAATATTATTACAATTTAAAACAACTGTTTTCTAATTTAATATATTTTAAAATGTAAATTATTACAGTAATGCAAAGCTGAATTTTCAGCATCATTACTCCAGTCTTCAGTATCACATGATCCTTCAGAAATCATCATCATATTCTTATTCTAACGTTGAAAACAGTTATGCAGCTTAATATTTTTCTGGAAACAGTCATAAAAAAATTTCAGGATTGTATGTAATATAATGCAATCTAAATCTATTATAATATAATAATATAAAAGCAAGCAAAACAATTAAATTGCCAATGGCAAATTAACTGCAATGCAGGAAAAAAATGAATGCAACAAATTATTAAAATAAACATATGTAAAAAATAAATAGAGAGGAAGATTTTGATGAAATTTGTGTTTTCATTTTTTTTTTATGCGCATGCATCGGCTGCTTCAATATTTGCGGTTTAGTTTGAATTTTCTCTTTGTTATTGGCTGTTTTTGTTGGGCATTACGCGATCTGATATGGCTTTAATGTGAAAGCGTAGGTTATCTTGCAGCAGTGTGGTTTCAATCGAGTTAGGGAACTGAGATCTCAATATGTGTTTGAGCAAGGGTCCAGCATATTATTAATACACAAGTGTGTTCTGTCATCTCAGCTACGCGGCCTCCACCAGTTGTGAACAATGACGTATTGTGTCACACAATAGTGACTGACTGTTATTTATACACACCCCCCAGCACACTGCATCCCAAAAGCCTCCTTGATTCCTGCGTTGCACAAATTGCTTTTGACTCTACAGCTTCCACTAATTGTTCGTTCTGGAAGCCCAGGGATGTTTGAGTAGGATATGAGAGGGAAAGATGTTTAGATGTTTTTCTCCTTTGGCTCCATCACAACCCACAAACCAGTGCTATCAACAGGTCACGAAGCATGCTTTTCCATTAATAAAAATAAAAACAACAACAAATCATCATGCAAAAGAATAACAACAAACAGAAATAAAAGCACTTAAAAAAAGTTAGGCCTACTCAATTAAACTGCATTCTCACTGTCCTCCCATGAGACTGAATTACATTAGCCGAGGCTTTATTTGATTTATGTGTTAGTCTGTGCCTGTGCCATTTATTGAATGGTGTGCTAATGTCTTCACTTCCTGTTGCATGTACTGTCGAGATGTAGAACTTCAAAAGTGGTGCTGTTTGAATCTCTCGAGAGTATGAAACATCATTTGAAATGCAAATAGTAATTGTCCTGCTGATAAAGATTACTGTTCAGATAGAAACCCAAGATCATTTAGGGATCATTCTGTCACAGAAGTGTTTCCTTCCCATTAAGTTCTGGGCAACTAGTCCATTCCATTCCATTATGGTTTGAGATTGTGTTGTTTTCACATGAATTTCTCATGAATCAACTGGGTGGAATTGAAACAGCTTTTTAGGGGCTCACAGCATGATTGGCATCAGTTGGAATTAGTGCTTATGACTTATGGACTATGCAAAATAAATAAATAAAAATATTGCAAGCATGAACAACGTAAGTAATTGAAAATTCAACACATGTTTTGCTCGAGTTACTTGACATTTGGTAAACCTGCCAAAAAAGGCTACAGACATAAAAATGTAGGTTGCGGAAATACCAGACTAAGAGAGCTTAAAGGGTTAGTTTACCAAAAAAAAGAAACTTCTGTCATAAATTACACATCCTCATGTCATTCCAAACCTAGGACTTCTTTCATTTTTAAAACATAAATTAAGGTATGTTTTTAAAGAATCCTGAGAGATTTCTGCATCAATTGAAAGTCCATGCAAACCCAAACTTTGATGTACAAACAACATCATAAAAGTAATCCAATATGAATCGAACAGTTTAATCCAAGTCTTCTGAAGATAATTTTTATATGATGAACAATGAGGTTTATTGCAAGCACGGTTGATCTACTGTGTTTATCATACAGTGGTGGTTGACACTGTCCCAGCTATGGGCAAATAGCCCCACAGCCTTGTGGTAAGTCTATTGAGACAAGGCTAAGGGAGCACCCCTGACAGAAAAGCAATGCACTGGAGGTGCACAGTAGGTGGGCCTTTAACAGATGAAGGACCCGGCAACCTCCTGCAGCCAAGATGGGGGACCGGTTGTCCTGGGACCACCCTTGCCACCGGGATTTACCTCATCATGGTGAAGATAGTGCTACTGGGGATGGCGCACCCCCTTTGGCACTTTAAAACTCTCCTTGCGCAGGTCTCCACCTCTGACCACGGTGATAATATAATAATAAGCGAAAAATGTGTGGTAACGTGTCATAACGTGTCTATGTACAGTGATTGCTTACGTTAGTAGCTCATATTAACGCAAGTCTTATTTGCTCACTTCATGCATCATCACTGGCTTAATTTGGTAATACGGTTCCAAAAGGGTACAGGAAATGTGTATGACCGCACACAGTTGTCTCATTGGATGAGAATGAGCGGCTCTTTTATTGCGTAAACTCAGTGTGATTGCTGATGTGCCTTTAAAAGCCATAAAAGACTTATTCTCAGTTGCTTTGGTGTCTAGCATTTACATGATTATCTTATGTAAAATGGTTCAAATTTCAGGTGTTTTGTGGCGGTTTTTAAGAATCAGAAGAGCTTGTCAAGGAGTCACAGTTTGTAGATTGTGTGAAAGTACTTTCTAGGTTTTATATGTGCCGCCTCATTCAAATCAGTTTCATTTCATGCAACATTATCAATGGGTACAACCTTTCTTATGGTTTCAGATGGCTGCGATGATCTCCAGTTCATCTGTGTATCATGCACAGTATCTCTTTTCCTCTAGCGCGGGAGAGAGGAGGAGGGTTTTGTTTGAGGGACAGCTGTATCCTGTGTATTCAGTAGTTCGGAGAAAACCCAGATCGGCCATCAAGATAAATATAGTTGGGGTGGGGCGGACAGAGCAGAGCAGGGCATAGTTTTCCCAGCTAAATGCACGTTGATTGTTGTTTGAGATGGTAGCCATCTTGCTTTGCGAGATGTGGAGGATGATTTGAAGATGCTGCTGGAATAAGATGGTATGTCCTGCTGGTCCCAGCCACCATCTTAACCTTGTCTAGACCTTCATCTACGAGAACAGGCCTGCCTGAGACCGTCTCCTCAATCATCAAGGCTCTTATCTGCAAGTGTCCCTTCCCCCGGCGGGATCCCCAGGGCACTCGGTGGAGGGAATTCACTGATTAGACAAACACCCCGTTTATAGTGCGTCGTTCCGACGCGTCCATCACAGCCTTTTCTTGTAAGGTTGTAGGGTGTTTGTGATGGTTACTTCTGGCCCAAGTCATAACATTATATTATGAACTCTTTTTTGGCCATTTTATCATCCATTAGGCAAAAATCATGTTCGCTCTGTACTTGTAAGTCTAAAAGAAATAGCCTTTTCTCAACAAGCTGCATGGTTTGAGGTATTGGTAATGGTTTAATATTTAGGCTTCTTGGTTTGTGCAAATCCTTAACCCTAAATATAGGCTATAATATTAATAGTAATACAAATAAACAGATGGCGGTTTGCTGTGCTGTCTGTTGTTGGGTGGCAAATCAGTTGCAAATCTAATGCACTGTGTGCTGTAAAATTGAGAAATTGTGGTTTTGATCTTTCGTGGTTTCCTTTTTCTGTACAAAATATTCCCTGTCTTAAGCACAAAACTATAACTGTAGTACATGTAGTTGCAAACTGAAACAAACATTGGGAGTCTGCATGTCAGCCTGATAAAATGTGATGTAAATGTGGTAATGCGGCTGTGTGATGTCACTGAAAAATCCATGAACATAGCTATTTTGTTAAGGTGTAAAGAAATTGTACTTACAGTCAGTTTGGTGAAGCAAATCCATAATTAGATGAAGGAAATGCCACTGATTGTGAGGAAGAAAGCAAAAAGTGTAAGCTTTTAAGCTTTGATTCTGGGTACAGTACTATTCAAAATTTTGGGGTCAGCAAGAATTTTTTAAGTTTTTGAAAGAAGTCTCTTTTGCTCACAGAGGCTGCATTTTTTGAACAAAAATACAGTAAAATCTGTAGTAATGTGAAATATTATTACAATTTAAAATGGCTATTTTCTGATTTAATATATTTTAAGATGTCATTTATTCCTGTGATGCAAAGCTGAATTTTCTCCAGTCTTCAGTGTCACATGATCCTTCAGGAATCATTCTAATATGCTGATTTACTGCTCAAGAAACATTTCTTATTTTTGTCATTGTTGAAACAATTGTCCTGCTTAATATTTTTTGCAGAAGCCCTGATACCTTTTTTTAGGACTCTTAACAGAAAATACAAAAGGACAGCTTTTATTCGAAATACAAATATTTTGTAACATCATAAATGTCTTTACTGCCATCTTTGATCAGTTTCATCCATCATTTCCTGAAAAAAATTATTAATTTCTTTCAAAGAAAAAACTTTTCAACAGTAGATTAAATGAAACGCTGATTCAGAGCCACTTTGTCATTTTCATGACACTCCACAATACATGTTTAAACACGAATCAACACACAGTCATCACTTTGCTGTGGAAAGTGGATGCAAAGAAGAAAAGACCAATCATAATTTGGCATGCAAACAGATGTAAGAGAGAAGACCAGCTGCAATATAGTCAGCAAATTTTACAATGACATCCTCACTACCAGTGACATTTTGAATTCTGAACAAGTTAATAAGAAATTTTCAAACTTTAATGTAAGTTATGTAAAAATTTACAATTTGCAAAAAGCAAAAGCAGGCAGATATTATCTACAGAACAAATCTGAAAGGAGTCTGTATATTAATGGCTTCAGGCTGAATTAATTGCAGATGTTTTGCCACTGGTTGTCTTGTTTGGCTTCACGATGACAGTCTTGCTGAAGGGAGTTTTTCTACATTGCTGCTAGGGGAAAAAGACAACACCCGGACCCGTTTCTCTCCTTTCCTCAGGTCACACTTTATCAGTCCGCCTCACAAGCTTCCTGCCTCCCCCCTCACCGTGGGATCCGGTGAATCAGAGTGGCCGAGCCAAAGGTTAGCATCCAGAGTCCAGACAAAGGAAGACGAGGATATGACTCATCAGCCTTTTTTAACAGCCTTCCAACGTCTGCTTTTCTACTCCGACTCAGTGTTGTTGAGCAAAATAGACCATGTTGACATTATTGTGGCATTTTAACACATTTTTGACTTTTTATCGTGTTTCATAATTGCAGTGGAGCGATTGCGATCTCTGCCGCAAATAGAAAGCGTGCTCGTAATTACCTCCAATTTGAGATGTCCTTGAGAGAGAACACTGTGCATCCTTTGTGGGTTGGAGATGTACACCCTGTGATGAGCGTTTATCCAATCATCACTCCCACCCGTCAGGCTCCGCCCTCCCCTGGAGGTCATGGAATCTAGCAGCTCTGTTCCTGGGTTTGGCTGTATGTCACTCGTATAGCCTTGAGATTCCTCTTAGGCCACCGTTCTCAAGTGCTGTCAGTCTTTTGGACACGCAGTCAGGAAAGTGTCAGGAATGTTTATAAAAAAGCATTCGCACTTGGTCGCTCCCAAAGTTACGCCATCCCCGCCAAACAAGCTTTGCCCCACCCACGTGGATTTTCTCCCAGGCCCACCCTAGTGGAGTCTTTTTTTCTCGACTGGTTCCCTCATGTGCACCACGTTTTCAACAGCTTTCCCTCAATGAATGGAGGCTTCGAAAAATAGTCCTAAGAAATATGACCGTATTGTTATTGCTTGCATGTGCGCCGTGTTACAGCTTATCATGGTTTGCGATACTGTAATATTCCCATTTGTGTTCAACCTGAATGCTCATTTTCAGATGGTACAAAGATTTGTTTTTGTTCGCTCAATGACTGTTTTGTTCCAGTGCAGTGGTTTTAAGAGTCTATGAGCGGGGTCATGCCATCGTCTGCAAATGTCAGGGTGATTCAGTCTCAGGCGGATGAAAAATGTTCTGTCATAAAAGACCATTAACCTCCCTGCAACTATCAGCCGTGTCTTTTGTTTGTCAAACTTACAAAGGTGGACATTAATTATTTTGTAAGATTTAAATTACTGGTTGTCTTTGCATTTAGGCACAATTTTAGTATAATAATTGTATTATTGTATTATTAAAATGCATAATGAAAATAATATGGATAATATTATTGTTATATAATAATATATTGTTTTTTTATTGCTAATTGTACAACGCAAAACAGGGAAATTCCAACAACGTATAACACGATCACCAGGATGAACACAAAATAAATATGCAAAAAAAACAACAACAAAAAACCAAGGAGCAAGACTTCAGACAAATTATTGTTGTTTATTATTTTTATTATGTAAAAATCTACTGTAATCTTTATTATTCCTTCTCCATTATTTTAATGACATTTTAACTGTGCACATGTACACAAGTATTTGCATATAACAAAGAACAGGAACAAGAAAACAAAACACACACACACACACACACACACACACACACACACAAAACATCTCCGTACCTTACAATAATATTCATTACCACCTCTGTTCTTAGTTTTCTGTTAGCACTTCACTAACACCACCATATTTTAAGAATGTGTTTTCTTTTACATTGACATATTTGTTACAATATATGCTCAAATATATTTTCAGTGTAAAGTAATAAGCTGTTTTACTTGCAGGATAGGCTATATGTTTATGAACATACATTTTCTTCTTTTTTTAAATCAATCTCCTTATGGTATAAATGAAACAAAAAAAAAGTAAACATCACAATGGAATATTAACATCAAGGATCTTTTCTGTCATTTCTTTCACATATTTCCAAAACTGTTTATTTTTTTCATACTCTCATATGGAATGATATAGCATACCTTTAAATTTATGATATCTTAAGCGAGTATCAGGGACATTTTCATTATATTTTTGCAATACAGTTGTGGGTTATGGAAGTCCACATTAATCTTTTGTATTGCAGCAATTTCTGATGAGTGTTCATTGTTTATGACTGAGTGTTTTTACATACTTCCATTAGTCTTTGTTTGTATAATATAATGTATTTTATATATTATTTATGTGCTGGACTGAGGGTAGATCAAATTATTGGTGGATTAGTGATAGTAAAAATGGTAGCCATTGACTTCCATAGTATGGACAAAAAATACTATGGAAGTCAATGGCTGCCATCAACTATTTGATGTAAATGACAGAATTTTTATTTTGTGAACTATCCATTTAAAGAGGTCTTTTCTTTGCAATGAAGCCTATTTTCTTTGCTTGTTTTCTCAGATGAAGGACTGGTGTCGTCTTCTGCTCTTGGCTGGAATTGCTGCTGTTTTGCATGCAGCCTAATGAGCACCCATGCACACTATGGCAACAACAATCGGTCCATGCTCAGATGCAGAGGACCTGTTGGCTTCCATCCACCTCGAGAGGTATCTGGACCACTTCCGTCAGGCAGGCTTTCTCCTCGCCCGAGACTTCTGTCATGTGGACAATGTGGCTCTGAACAGGGTGGGAGTCACTGCCACCGGCCACAGGAAGCGTATCCTCAAACTGGTCGAGCACATTCAGCTGATCTGTCAACATCAAAGGAAAGAGCCCTCGCTAGATCGCTGTAATTCAGATTCTGCTATTCACGAGGTGACCCCTGTCAAAGCGGAGCCTCATTCTCCTTCAAGACACCCTAGCACTGCCTTAGAAGCCTTACGTAACAGCTCGGCCCCGAATCTTTGTGCACAAGTGAAGCGCTCGTTCTCAGAGCGGAGCGCCAGTGTCGTAAAGCCGGTACCAAAACCAAGAACTGTCTTCCACAGATTAAGAGCAGAGAGAATTTCTTTACCAACACAACATGAAGTGCAACCTCACCAAAAGTCATCTCAGGACCCGCTTTTAAAAGTTGCAGAAGGTTCATCCTCCAGTACAGACACTGTTGAAACACCTACTGAATCAAAAAAGGGCCCTTGCGAATCAGGTTTGAGTAATACCACTTCGGCCCCAGAGACTAGTGATCCGTTACCCCCAGTGCCCCCTAGGTTAAATCGAGGAATTCCCCCATCCACATTCAGGAAAATGTCAGACCAGGAGCGTCTGAGCACCCCTCCTGACTCCCCCTCGAGTTATCAGTGCTCTCCCTTCACTAACATGCTCGGTTCACCTCCAAGTCCACCCTGCTCAGGGCTAGAGATGGTCTCTAATGAAATCTACTGTGGCACTTTACCAGGCACTCCACGTGTGTTTTGGAGTCGCTCTGTACCCGTTCCGCCTCCACGCCAGGAGGTTAGCCCATCCACTGAAAATCATAGGTAAACTCTTGTTAAATCTTGTCATTCTGTTGTATTGTTATTCTTATGACTGTGACAAAGTTTTGTTTATCTTTATACAGCTAACTATAGTTTCTCCTCCTATAGCACTTTAGAAAAGTCTAACTCAACTGAAACACCTAAAAGAACATCTGGTAGGTTTATTACTGACCCTTATTTCAAACTTTGTTGTGGAAAATGTTATTATTTACTCACCCTAAAGTTGTTCCTAATATTTATGACTTTCTTTCTTCCAACGAATGAACAATGTAGTTTTCTGTACAATGAAAGTGAACGAAGTTGTACAATATATAGTATTTGTGTGAAGAGCAGATGAGAGTGTGTATATGTATAGGCTTAATGTATTCACTATTATTCAAAAGTTTGGGGTCAGTACAATTTTATTTATTCTTTTGAAGTTTTTATTTCAGCAATTAAATTGATCAAAAGTGACGGTAAAGACATTTATAATGTTTCAAATAAATGCTATTTTTTAAACTTTCTTTTCTGTAAGAATCCTAAAAAAGTAGATCATTATTTAATTTCCACAAAAATATTTAGCAGCACAACAGTAAAAGTGTAGTAATCATTTTTTTTGTATAACCACAGTTTTACTACAAATACCATGGCTAAACTATAGTAACCATATTTTTTCACCTTAAGAGGACACATGATGAATATAGATATTTATTATTACAAAAGATTTACAAACCCGCTCCAAAGTCCCAATCTGAATCAAATGATTCGCGATACGTGAAGTTCCGATCTAAATAAAATGACTCGCAAACCCGCTTTGAAGCCCCTATCTGAATAAAAAGATTCACGAACACGCTCCAAAGTTCTGATCTAAAACAAAGGATTTGTGATCATCCGCGCTCCGAAGTTCCGATCTGAATCAAAAGATTCGCTAGCCATATCATTCAAATTGGGACTTTGGAGCGCAGATCGCAAATCATTCAATTTGCAAAATGATTGGCGAACTCACTCCGAAGTTCCTATTTAAATCAAAAGATTCACAAACATGCTCCGAAGTTCCGATTTAAATCAAAAGATTCACAAACATGCTCCGAAGTTCCGATTTAAATCAAAAGATTCACAATATGCGAAGTTCCGATCTAAATCAAAAGATTCACAATACGCGAAGTTACGTTCTAAATCAAATGATTTGCGAACCCACTCCGAAGCCCCGATTTAAATCAAATGATAAGCTATACACGCTTTGAAGTCCTGATCTGAATCAATTGATTCACTATACACGATCCAAAAAGCTCACCCATAACTATATCTGACTATACGTGCTTTTTAAAATCAATACAAGCAATGTCGAAATTCAAAAATTAAATGCTCTTTTGATCAGTTTTTTTGCTAGTGAATCGCTTCAATTGATTGACCAAAATGTTTGAATCAATCGGAGTTGTTCCAGCATAATATGACTCACTCAATTGAATCGGTTTGTCTGTTCCTCCGCTTCAGCCGTCTTCAGCCATGTCAGTACTTCTACTGGCTTAGCTCGCTAGTTTAATGACATTAACTGAAATAAGCGAAAAAAGTATGTTTACAAATAAAACATCCATATTTCCATTCCGAAAATAAGTTTACTGCTAACCAGTGAAAACACTCCATTAAAATGACGAGCTTCACCTCAAAATACATGTTAGATGTAAACATTGTGCTTTATGATTGAGTTTGTAGCTTAATTCACTATATTTTAAATAGTTTGACCACTGCAATTCAGTTGGTGACGGTTCAGTAGGAAATCAGTTGAAAGCATCCAGCCATCTCATACCACTGAAGTGAATGTTAAATTTATCAGTGTATATTGTAATAAAATTATTGTTGTATCTGATTGTATTAGTCTATATAGAGTGATAGTCAATGTAAAAAGAGCAAATGGGAGAAGCAGATGAACACAAATCAGCATAATATGAAGTTAAAGAGGGTAATAAATAAAGAGCAAATGGGAGAAGCAGATGAACACAAATCAGCATAATATAAAGTTAAAGAGGGTAATAAATCATCAGAATGATTTCGGAAGGATCATGTGACAATGAAGACTGGAGTAATGATGCTGAAAATTCAGCTTTGCAGCACAGGAATCATTTACATTTTCAATATATTCAAACAGAACAGTTATTTTAAATTGTAATAATATTTTGCAAAATTACTATATATTATAATTTTTTTTACTGTATATTTTTTAACAAATGCAGCATTGGTGATCATACATACAAAACATAAAAAATCTTATCCAACCCCAAACTTTTGAACAATAGTGAAATGCGCTAAAAGCTTGCCATCCATTATCAACCTACTGCCTCACTTGTGCATATTTGCCTTTTTATGTTATGATTTGAGAGCTATGCTGGATAGGAAGATTTTCATTAAACAGTGGCTTTAATGTGCTTTACACACTATGCTGTCATATGGCTAAAGAAGACTTGAGTTGGATTTTTAGCATTTTAATCATTTATTTTATCTTATGAATTTATGTAATGCTGCTATTTTCTGTTCAGGCGACACAGCATCTGCTGAGGATGAAGATGAAATGATCAACCCGTACTGTGAAACTGTTTTCTACAGCAGACGACAATATCAGCATTCAGAGGTGAGATACTTAAGTAAAAATTCTCTCTTAAACCATTTTTTTCTCACTTTATGTACTCCAGTAGGTGGAATTTATTTATGTTTGAATGTGTTTAGGTTGAGAGGACCAAAAGTGAGGAAAAGACTGCAAATAAAAAAGATAAACAAAGAGAACATGGGTAAGTCCAAGTATTTCCATGAGAGTTAAAATTGACTGCAGAATGTTTGGTTTGCCCACAGCGTTATATCCAGCTGCTAATCACATAGTGACACCTAAAACAATAGGATAAAGAGAGTCAATGTGTTTTCTTGGTTGAGCTCTAGTGTCTTCCAGCCTCTGTTGTCTAAACGTGTGAGTCCGGAGCTTCCAGTGCAAGGGTCTGGATCTGTGAGGCAAAGATGGATGTTTTTAATAAAACAAATTGGCTTTAATGTCTTAAAGGGATACTTCACACGAAAATTAAAATTCTGTCATCGTTCACTCACCCTTATGCTGTCCCAGATGTATATGACTTTCTTTCCTCAGATGAACACAAATTAAAATTGATAGAAAAGCAATCTATCTCTGGAGTGGCAGAGATACAATGCAAGTGGATGAAACCCTCAAAGCCGATACCTAAAAATCCATGCAAAATGAACACGATAGTAATCCATGCAACCACACCCTTATGGATTATCCTAACATTTTAAACTTTTTAAACAATAAACCATCGCTTCCAGCCAGTTGTCATACACAGTTTCATGATAGCATCATGAAGCGCTACAACAGCACATTGTGAAGCTTGATGCAAGTGCGTCCTGAAGCTTGCGCAAGAAGTGATGTAGAAGCACATTCTGATATTGAACTCTTTAAAATGTTAGTTTTTTAAAATGTTGTGATTTTTCTCACACACCCCTATTTTTTCGATTCAGTAGACTGTTTCATCCACTGAGATCTTTATCTTTCCATTTTTATATGAAATTAATTAATTAAGATTGTAGTAACAACTACAAAAAAAGAAATAATAATAATAATAATATTTTAGAAAATATTTCTTGAATGGTTTATTTCACAACAACAACAACAATAAAAATAAAAATATTACAATTTTTAGAAAATATTTTGAACCGTTAATTTTGCTTAATAATAATAATAATTATTATATTATATTATATTATATATATATATATTTTTTGAACACTGACAATTTTGCCATGTTATTAGCATAAATCTCACTACATTTTTATTTATGCTTAAAGGGATAGTTTACCCAAAAGCGACATGAGGGTGAGTAATTAATGACAGAATTTAATTTTTTGGGTGAACTATTCCTTTAATAAATGTACTGAAAAATGCATTTTTGCTTTTTATTATTTCGCTTATTTTCAAGAGATTTCCATCATTTTACTGGAACATGAAACCGTTTTTTTTTTTCATGTAGTAATATTACTGTCCAGTTTATATTTTTAACTTCGTCTTCTCACAGGCAGCACAATCACTCGTGGCTCAAGCGTCTTGATTCTCCAGGCTACTGCACTGTGGGTGAACCGTCTCCGGCCTCTCACTCGTTCTCCCTCCCTCATATACTCGGCTCCATCGAAGCGGACGAGGACCACATCATCTCTCCCTACGCCAGCTTCACCTCGCTGTCCGAGCGGGCGGCACCCATCCTCAGCGGCTGGCTGGACAAGCTCTCTCCTCAAGGGTACGCCCCGTCGGGGCTGCTGCTCTCCTCTCATCTCTGCGTCTCCTGCACGCTCCTCAATGGCTGTTTCTGCTCCCTGTCTGTCCTCTCCGACCGGTTTGTCATTACTTCACATGTTGTGTCTCCTGCTGTTTGTTCCTGTCCTCTGCTTGACGTCTTCCAGTGTCTATAGATTCATTTCCTCCTTGAATAATTTCAGACAGCACTATATTGACCTTTGTAGTGTAGTTGTTTCTCTCTGATGTCATCTTTGTTCCTCTGTTATAGAAACTATGTGTTCCAGAAACGATATGTGAAGTTTGATGGGAAGAACTTGATGTACTATGGTAGTGAAAAGGTATGATTGCATGTCAACAACTCAGTGCCATCCTAATGTTTTATGATTATCATACATCTATCACTCATTTCATATCATTTTTTTTTTGCACTTTAACAGTCATAATGTACAATGCTGTTCAAAAGTTTGGGGTCAGTATGATTTTGACCAAATTGCTCACCTGCATTTATTTAATCAAAAATACAGGATAAACAGCAATATTGTGAAATATTGTTCCAATTTAAAATACCTGTTTTCCATTTGAATGTATTTTAAAATGTAATTTATTCCTGTGATGCAAAGCAGAATTTTCAGCATCATTACTCCAGTCTTCAGTGTCACATGATCCTTCAGAAATCATTCTAATATGCTGATTTGCTGCACAATATTATCAATAATGCAGTTGTGTTTCTTAATATTTTTGTGGAAACTGTGATGGAGTCTTTTATGAAAAGTCCAAAAGAACAGCATTTATTTAAAATATAAATCTTTTATAACAAGTTAAATGTTTTACTGTCACTTTTGATCAATGTAATGTGTCTTTGTTTAATAAAAGTATAAATTTCTTATTGACCCCAAACATTTGAATGCCAGTGTAGTTTTTTCACCCTCTCTCTGAACTGCTTGGACATAAATCCCATCTTTGTATGTGTGTGAGCAAAGGTTTACTGTTAAATGTAATTTTTATCAGCCCCTGCCATATTGTCAACATTGAATAGTGTGTTAAACAGGTGAACAACACTGAATAGATGTTGTTGACGTGTAAAGGCCCTGTCACACCAAACACGATACAAGAAATCTTAATGAATCGTTGATGAATGGAAGAGTGAAACCAATATTCATTGAGCTGAATGAAAAGCAAATTGCCAGAACAATAGATGGTGCTGATTGACAACCAAATGCATGTGTGTGTGTTGAACCTTTCAGCACAGCTGATCTGGGAAATGTTATGTTACACTATATAGTCATGTCAGGTTTACAATAAATGGTCTCTTTGGGCTGGGCAGGATGTTTTGTGCTCCCAAAGTTACAGTGCAGCATGTTTTCAAAGCACAATCAACCGATTCATCATGATATATGACCCCTTTAATCACTTCAGCCTGCCCGAAGCCCTTCAGAATCTAAACAATTCCCACATTCCCTTGTGTTTCTGAAGTCACATATGCTTGTACACTTATTCCTAACACAAATGGTCTCTTTCTCCCAGGATGCTTATCCCAAAGGTGTGATTCCCTTAGCTGCCATACAGATGGCCCGCGTAGCCAAAGACAATAAATTTGAGGTCGTCACAAGTCACAGGACATTTGTCTTCCGAGCTGATAATGATGGTAAGCACAGCATTTTTATCCAAAGCGACTTTACGTTGCATTCAGGTTATAACTTCATGCATTCCCTTGGAATCCAAACCCATGACCAAAAATCTCAATATGTTGGCAAATTGATATAGTATTGACATAACCTGCCATCTAAAAACATATATGTGACCCTGGACCACAAAACCAGTCTCAAGTGTCAATTTTTCAGAAATTTAGATTTATACATCAACTGAAAGCTGAATAAATAAGCTTTCCATTGATGTATTGTTTGTTAGGATGGGACAATATTTGGCCGAGATACAACTATTTGAATATCTGTAATCTGAGGGTGCAAAAAAAATCAAAATACCTTTAAAGAAAATCACCTTTAATGTTGACCAAATGAAGTTCTTAGCAATGCATATTACTAATCAAAAATGAAGTTTTTATATATTTACGGTAGGAAATTTACAAAATATCTTCATGGAACATGATCTTGACTTAATATCCTAATGGTTTTTGGCATAAAAGAAAAATCTTTAATTTTGACCCATACAATGTATTTTTATTGCTACAAATATACCCCAGCGACTTAAGACTGGTTTTGTGGTCCAGGGTCACATATTATGGCACAATATTGCAAAATATTGTTTAGAAAAGTATCTGGAATCTGAGGGTGCAAAAAAATCTAAATATTGAGAAAATCGCCTTTCAAGTTGTCCAAATTAAGTTCTTAGCAATGCATATTACTAATCAAAAATTAAGTTTTTATATATTTACGGTAGGAAATTTACAAAATATCTTCATGGAACATGATCTTGACTTAATATCCTAATGGTTTTTGGCATAAAAGAAAAATCTTTAATTTTGACCCATACAATGTATTTTTATTGCTACAAATATACCCCAGCGACTTAAGACTGGTTTTGTGGTCCAGGGTCACATATTATGGCACAATATTGCAAAATATTGTTTAGAAAAGTGTTTTACTTATTTAAAATTTTACTAGGTCAAAAGAAACCAATTGATCCTGCTTTATTTCTTTTCATAGTTCAGAGGTGCAAATGGTGCAACACGCTGCAGGAGCGGGTCAAAGAACAGCTGGTTTTTGGCCGCCCACGTTTTGGCCCCGGCAGTCACTGCCAAAAGAGCGGCTTCCTGGAGCTCAAAACCAAGTCAAAGATCTACACAGCCATTATAATGGAGCAGATCTGGTTGTACAAGAGTGAGCAGGTGATTAGTTAATCACGTTATAGCCATACTACTCTAGATTTAGTGCCAATGATTTGCTTTGCCTCTTTCATCTCTCAGTGTGATGCAATTTGAGTTTTTTGAACTTCCTGTCGATACTGAAGCATTTTGAACTTCCTATAGCATATGTGCAATTCATTCAAAATTAGCCTCGAATCATTTGCGTCATGGAGGTTTTACTAGTAATTCTTGGTTTAAGGCTGACCCTTTGTGATATGTGTTCTGCAGTGCTTTAAAAATGGAATTGGAATTACTGTAATTGAGGCCAGAGGTGCTACAATTCGTGATGGGAAGGGCAAGAGCTTTGATCTCATTACACCTTATAAAACCTTCAGGTAAACAGTTCAAGTCACGCTATGCTTCTGTTAAGTAGCTTGTACGTGTCTACCCTTTTAAGTCATTTCCAAATCTCCAAATACGTTGTTTAATCAGGGATTTGCCGATTTGTCTGAAATCGAAACAAGAAAAATCAATTGGCCACTAAGGCATATTCTATAAAAACAAGTCCTGTTATCATACACCATTTTAATTCTCAAGTAAATTGAATAAATTGTTTTAAGGATATTTAGATGTTTTTACTGGAAAACAAGACAAATATGCTGATAAAAAAAACCCCATGAAATTAAAAATGTTATATCTTTAAAAATATATAATACATAATAATATTTAATATATTTCTATATTTTAGAATAATATTTTAATTATGCTACCTTTCAAAAGATTGGGGTCAGTAAGATTTTTTTGAAATTCTCTTATACCTATTTAATTGATCGAAAATAGAGTAAAACAGTAATATTGTGAAATAATTCAAAAAATGACTGCTTTGTATTTTAACATTTAATTCATTCCTGTGATGGCTAAGCTAAATTTTCTGTAGCTGTTACTGGTGCTAAAGAAACATTTCTTATTATTATCAATTTTGAAAACTGATGTGCAGCTTAATATTTTTGTGGCAACCCTGATACTCACTAGTAAAAAAAAACCTATGCTATAATTGATTTAAAATACATATCTTTCATACTAAGTATACTTCCAATCCATTAACATATTTATTAACATATCACTTAAAACTTGCTGATATAAAATTATAATAACTTTATTTATTTATTGCACAATGCATATTTCTTAATATTATGTCTAAAATGTGTTTTAATATCCTCTAAATAAAGATTGTATGATCTCTGTATAATATCAGAAAAATATATCTTTAGTTGGACTTCAGCATTACTTCCGCACAATTAAAGTGCATTAAGCACAAAATTAGTTGTTCCAATTTAGCAGAATTTAAGTTTACAAGTTTAGTATACTAAAAGTTCAGTTACAGGGTATTTTTATTAAGCCCATAAATATGTAAATGTATTTGTAGTATACAAATATATGTTAGTATATTTTTTTCACTAGGGCAATTTTATCAGCATTCTTTGATGAACAGAAAGTTCAAAAGAACAGCATTTATTCAAAATAGAAATCTTGTAACATTATAAATGTCTTTACAGTCACTTTTGATCAATTGAATGTGTCCTTGCTGAATAAAAGTATTTTATTGTAAAAAAAAAAAAAAATCTTACAGACCCCAAACGTTTGAACGTGTATATATTTTGTAATACACACACACATACATAGACTTTATTGAAATAAAGAGATAGTCTCTAGAGACTAGAGACAATTAATCGGATCCATGCTGGCAGAGCATTAAGAGGGTTGTGTGCATCCTTGCAGCTTTACGGCAGAGTCGGAGCGAGAGAAGAGGGACTGGATGGAGGCCCTGCAGGAATCTATAGCGGAAACACTATCTGATTATGAGGTGGCGGAGAAGATCTGGTCCAACAGGTCCAACAAGATCTGCGCAGACTGCAAAGCCATCAATTCGGACTGGGCATCCATCAATCTCTGTGTGGTCATCTGCAAGAACTGCGCAGGTGTGTGGCGGTGACTTATCAGCTCGATGACTTTTATCATGTAAACTTGTGAATTCTGCTGATTTAAGCTATATATTCATCAAAACAGTTGGTGTGAGATGTTTTGCCTTTTCCAAACAGTGACTAGCTGGTATGGGGAAGGGCAGTGCGGTGTTAAGGTTGATACAGATGGTGCTAAGAGTTTCTAAGCTCATTTGAGAGTTCATGTGAAGTCCTCTGTGCCATATACTACAGATAAAAGTGGCTCAGAGGCACCGTATCATGAAGTCTTTGTGGGACAAACAGAATGAATGGTGCGTGGAGAGTGATGTGGTGCCTCTTTTGTTCTGTCTGCCTGCAGGCCAGCATCGAGGTCTCGGCACAATGGTGTCGAAAGTGCAGAGTCTGAAACTAGACACCAGCGTGTGGAGCAATGAGATCGTTCAGGTAGAGGGTTGCCGTGGGTTCTGAGTTTTTTTTTTTTTACAGGTCTTTTTGTGAAAAGATCTTTTTTTATTCCAATGATCAGGATTCCTGATATCCCCAGTGATTTTACCACAAGGTTTTTCTTATCTCTGTGTGTTCTAGCTCTTCATAATGCTTGGCAATGATAGAGCCAATGAATTTTGGGCGGCCAGACTTCCTGTGACTGAGGAGCTGGACTGTGACGCCTCCCCAGAGCAGCGGAGAGAGTTTATCACCCACAAATACAGAGAAGGCAGATATCGCCACCCTCATCCCAGTTTTAGCACCCAAGAGGAACTTCTTAAGGTAAAGGTTAAGCCATTCACACCTACAGAGGAGAGATCATGCAAACCAATGGTGACTTGTTTACCAGTCATTAAGATTAAGATTATTCATGAATTATTTAAGATTACTTACAGTCTTAAAAGTACAGTCAGGAGTGCTGAACATGGCATCTTTAACGTCAGATTTTATTTTAATTTCAAAGCGTTTATTTTTAAACCTCATAGTTAAAAAACAGAATATCAGGGAATTTTAAAATGGAGTTTTCTGGCCTGGAAAATGTATGGAAATTACCGTATTGACCCGAATATAAGACGATGTTTTTTTCTTGGAAATACATCTGAAAAAACGCGGTCGTCTTATATTCGGGCCAATACGGTAGATAAAATTATGTTTGGTCCACCAACAATTTAATCTGCCCTTGGTGTAGTAAAATAATAATATGTAAAACACATTAAATAATCATTATATTAGTTAATAATAATAATAAAAATGTAGTTAAATTAAGTTAATATAGTAAGTTATATAAGTATATATGTTGTTAATAATAATAATAATATTAGTATTATTACACAAAACACAAAATAAATAAGTTAATAATAATAATGATAATAATGTAAAAAATGTATAATATTAATATTAATTCTACTACTACTAATTTACTACATCAACAGTAATCATAATACTACACACAATAAAATAAGTTAATAATAATAATAATAATAATTACTTTTATTATTGTAATTCTACTATTGTAATTCTACTATTGTTATTGTTTAGTTTTTAGATACACAATAAAATAGTAATAATAATAATAATAATAATTATAATTATAATAATTATATAATTATAATAAATATAAATATCATAATTTTTTTTTTAGTGAATTTAAAACCTTTAAGTCATGGAAATATCTATAGTAAATATACATTATTCTTAGTAATGCTCAGTAATCATGAACTGTAAGAAAGGCCATGGAAAATCAAGGGAATTCATTGTTCAACGAAATGGAAACCTTATATTGCTGTTATCAATTAGCACTGACTGAAGCCTTTGTGTAAACCTTGTGCAGATGTATATAGGCCTTTTGCATTTAACGATTAATATTTTACACGGTTGTCTTCAGAGCCACATAACTTCAACACTTTTGCACAATAAATGCATTTCCCTTTCCTCTTCTGCAACACACTTAATTTTGAAATACCCTGAATACTTCCTCAAATAAGAACCGCAGTGAACTATTGCAGCGGACATTTCTCCGTGTAATAGCTTTGCTTCAAAAGAAAACTTTTAGATCAGTCACCACTGGGGCAGTGAGGACATCCTGTCTTAATATAGCTAGAGCCATCTAAGTATTATGCCAGCGGTCAAGCCAAGATTAGGATGTATTATTCTTTCTCAGGACTTTACCAAAGCTATCATTTGTGTATCCAGGCTACCTATGAACCCCCGAATTAGCCGATGGCTGTGTTGTGAATTATAAATAATGAAGAGCACTAATAAAAGGACTGCAAAGAATAGAGGGATTTTTAGAAGAAGCTTTGAATGTCCGCTGGCTAAATATGCTATTAGCGGTGCATTTGTTGAAGTGTGTATATGATTGTGTGTGTATGTGGTCACCCTGCAGGCGCTGTGCACCGCTGTGACTGAGCAGAACCTGCTAAAAACGGTCACTCAGATTTTTGCGGAGGCTGAGGCCGCTCGACTCGCTGACGCTAATGGAAACGATAAGCACGTGTCCCCGCATTACTCATACACACAGTCTGCAGGTACCGTTCTAGTACTTCACTACAGCCATGTTTCTTAAAGGTGAAGTTTGCAATTTAATAGGCACCTAGTCAGAACTGGAAAAAGATCAACTAAATCACAGTTCTCTTAGAATTCTCCATCTTGAACAAGGTGAGTAATGTTTTTTGAATGTATGCTTTGCTACATTCTTTGATTCTCTATACTGTAACATTAATAAAATTGCATACTTCACTTTTAGCATATGGAAATTGTAATATATGTCAAAGTGAAATACAATAGGTGTGAAGTATCTCACTGTAATTTCTGGATTCAGATTCCTGTGTCTATGATGAGATCATGCAGCCCATCCTGTACTCCGGCTACCTCTACAAGTCAAGCTCCTTGAACAAAGGGACATTATCCCGCAGAACCAGAGACGGTAGGCGACTATGTGCCCTAAACAAGCAAACTGTAGCAGACCTCTTCAGTAAAAACAAAGCTATTCAGTACCATCTAACTACTTCATACTCATCAGCAGTGTTGGGGGTAATGCATTACAAATAACACAAGTTACGTAATCAGATTACTTATTTTCAAGTAACTAGTAAAGTAATGCATTACTTTTAAATAAAATCTAATAAATTAAATTAACAACTTTTTGTTTTCCGATTTATTCACTGACATTTCTCCTGTCCCCATGTTGAGACAAAATAGGAGTGATGTGCAGAGACACTTCTTTCAGTCTGAGGCTTATTTATTTCACTTTTGGTGTAAAAGCGCCTTTACAGTTGTGTAAAATTAAACTATTTTTTTTTATTAAAAAACAAATATCCAAGCCCAGCCCAGGTGACAAAAAGTAATGCAAAAGTAACGTAATACATTACATTACTTTCCTTAAAAAGTAACACAGTTACTTTCCCCAACACTGCTCATCTGAAAAAAATCATTACAAAATTAAAATGATTGCATCAAAAGTTTGGGTTCAGTAAGATTTTTTTCAACAAAATTTATATTTAATTAAACAAAGATGCATTCAGTTTATCAAAGGCGACAGTAAAAACCTTTATAATGTTACGAAATATTTCTATTTCACATAAATGCTGTCTTTTAGACTTTATATTCATCAAATAATCCTGAAAAATGTATTATGGTTTCCACAAAAATATTAAGCAGCAAAACTGTTTTCAACATTGATAATAATAAATGTTTCTTGAGCAGCAAATCAGCATATTAGAATGATTTCTGAAGGATCATGTGACACTGACGACTGGAGTAATGATGCTGAAAATTCAACTGCATCACAGGAATAAATTTAATTACAAAGTAGTTATTTTAAATTGTAATAACATTTCACTATATTACTATTTTTACTGTAATATTACTATTTTTACTGTATATTTATCAAGTAACTGCAGCCTTGGTGCGCAGAGGAGCACTTTAAAATGGTACTTTAAAACGAGTGTAAATCATGATGACCATCTGATTACTACTCACTTCAAAACATCAGTGGTCTTGGACTTTATATTTGACATCTGATATGAAACATACAGAAAAAAATTTTGTTTTTTTTTATTACCTTTTTGATTTTATTTATTCAGCAGATTTTCAAAAGTACTGGTGTTCGGTGGAGAAGTCTATTCTCTTCTATGAGTCTGACAGATGTCATGAGCCCAGTCTGAAGATCGATGTTAAAGACATCATCTGTTTAGGAGTTAGCAGACCAGACTCCAGCAACAACAGCGGCTTTATTGACAAGTGGGTGCCACTGCATAACACAACATCCTTCAGGACATAATCAGATTTAGAGATGTCATAGTATCTTAATCCTTACATTATAACAATATGATTCTTTGTTGTTCCTTTCAGATTTCGATACACTTTTGAACTTTACCTAACATCTGATAAACTGATCCAGTTTGGCTTGGAGACTCTAGATGCATTGCACAGTTGGGCGCGAGCAATAGGGAAGGTAAATATTAATCAGACAAGCTCTGCTCTATGTAGCTTGTCACATCAGTGCATTAGATCTCACCTCGGTTTTGATCTCTGGCAGGCCACCACCCCTCTCAGCTGTCACTGCCTGCTGGCGCGAGAGTTCGAGCGAGTGGGCGTACTGCGCTACAAGGCCATGCTAGACCCGCAGCAGTGGAAAGAAGGCTTCTTTGTTCTGCAGAAGTCCAACCTGTTCATATAGAACATTTACTCACTCTCGGGCCATCCGAGATGTAAAAGAGTTTCTTCATCAGAACAGATTTGGAGAAATGTAGCATTACATCAATTGCTCACCAATGGATCCTCTGCAGTGAATGGGTGCCGTCAGAATGAGAGTCCAAACAGCTGATAAAAACATCACAATAATCCACAAGTAATCCACACCACTCCAGTCCATCAGTTAACATCTTGTGAAGTGAAAAGCTGCATGTTTGTATGAAACAAATCCATCATTAAGAAATTTTTAACTTCAAACCGCTGTTTCGCTAAAATATGAGTCCTCTATCCATGGTAATTTTTTCTACACTGAAAAAGTTGTGTCCTCTGAATCAGGAGAGAAATATGCACAGATGAAGCACCATTTACAAGTGAAAACTGTCTAAAACAATTCTAAACAAATATGGCAGTGCATTTTGATGCGAGAGGACAACAGGGGATGGACATTTTCACTGGAATTAAGTGTTATTATGGACTCATATTTTGACCAGAAGTAACGGTTTAAAGTTAAAACACCTTTCTGAAGGATTTGTTTCTTACAAACATGCAGCTTTTCCCTACTCAAGACATTAACTGATGGACTGGAGTGGTGTGGATTACTTGTGGATTATTGTGATGTTTTTATGAGCTGTTTGGATTCTCATTCTGACGGCACCCATTCACTGCAGAGGATCCTTTGCTGAGCAAGTGATGGAATGCTACATTTCTCAGAAGAAGAAACTAAATCATCTATGTCTTGGCCTGAGGGTGAATAAATTTTCAGCAAATATTCATTTTTGGGTGAACTATTCCTTTAATACATCTCCCAGTCCTTATTGCAAACGATTGCATCCATTAATCCAGTCCCATTAATCTTTCATCAAAATATAATGACTCTGTCTGCAGGACTCTGCATCTGCAGGGCATGGGCAGGACCGATTTCTCCCTGTGGTACACAGACATTCAGAAGGCAGCAGGAGGGAAAGGGAACACCCTGAAAGACCAGCAGCTCAGCAGAAATGACATCCCCATCATCGTTGACAGCTGCATTGCCTTTATAACTCAGTATGGTGAGAACACAGACTTCTCAAATCCCTGTGCTTTGTACTGAAGACAGTCCGCCCTGCCTAAATCTATAACATTACCACTGCAGTCCGAATGATTGAATCTCTCTTACGCAGGTCTGGGCCATGAGGGGATATACAGGAAAAACGGTGCGAAGTCCAGAATCAAGCTTTTGATGGAGGAGTTTCGTAAGGACGCCCGCAATGTGAAACTCCGCATTGGAGATAACTTCATAGAGGACGTGACCGATGTACTGAAAAGGTTCTTTCGGGAGATTGATGATCCCATATTCATGGCTGATCTCCACCCCTTCTGGAGGGAAGCTGCCAGTTAGTACAGTACACTTTCTTTGAATGTTTATACGCAGTTTAATTAAATATTGTGGGTTATTTGCTGCATAATGTCTATTAGATGCATCTGTGGCATGCTTACGGCTGCATTTATTTCAAAAATACAGTAAAAACAGTAATACTGTGAAATATTATAAGAATTTAAAATAACTGTTTTCTGTATGAATATATTTAAAAATGTAATTTATTCCTGTGATGGTAAAGCTGAATTTTCATCATCATTACTCCAGTCTTCAGTGTCACATGATCCTTCAGAAACCATTCTAATATGCTGATTTGCTGCTCAAGAAACATTTATTATTATTATTATTATCAATATTTAAAACAGTCGAGTACATTTTTTTTCCAGGATTCTTTGATGAATAGAAAGATCCAAAGATCAGCATTTATCTGAAATAAAAAGCTTTTGTTACATTATACACTATTCCATTCAAAAGCTTGAAGTCAGTATAATTTTTTCTGGGAAAGAAATTATAGAAATGAATACTTTTATTTAGCAAGGATGCTTTAAAAATTGATTAAAAGTGATGATAAAGACGTTTATAATGTTACAAAAGATTTATCGTTCAGATTAATGCTGTTCTTCTGAACTTTCTATTCATCAAAGAAACCTGAAAAAATTCTACTCGGCTGTTTTCAACATAATAATAATCTTAAATGTGTTTGAGCAGCAAATCAGCATATTAGAATGATTTCTGAAGGATCGTGTGACACTGTAGACTGGAGTAATGATGCTGAAAATTCAGCTTTGAAATCACAGGAATAAATTACATTTTCAAATATATTCAACTAGAAAACAGCTATTTTAAATAGTAAAAATATTTCACAATATTACTGTTTTGCTGTATTTGGGATCAAATAAATGCAGGCTTGGTGAGCAGAAGAGAATTCTTTAAAAACATTACAAATCTTACTGTTCAAAAACTTTTGACTGGTAGTGCATTACAAAAACTGGATTTTGCATCCATAAACATGAAGTTGAAAACAACCCAGAATATTTGTATGACTGACAACAAACATACTGGATTTTGGCTAGTTTGAGTTATCTCAGTGATTTCTCATACTATATGCAGAGATACCTCAAAAGCCACAGCGTTTGGACCGATACAAAGAGCTGATTCGAGGGTTACCTCGGGTCAACAGAACGACTTTAGCAGCGCTCATCAGTCATCTCTACAGGTGAGTCTTCATTCTGATTCTGATTCAGCAGCATCTGGTCTTTGTTCATTTATAGCAGCTCTCACATGGCTTTGTCTTCCTCTCTCTTAGGGTGCAGAAGTGTGCTGATCTCAATCAGATGTGCACTAAGAACCTGTCCCTGTTGTTCGCTCCCAGCCTGTTTCAGACTGATGGGAAAGGGGAACATGAGGTCAAAATCATAGAAGACCTCATCGATAACTTCCTGTATATATTTGATGTAAGTGAATATCTTCGTAACGTGATATTAGAGCAAAAACGGTGCTGAGGTGGCACCGTGGTGAAGTTATAATATCAGGTGATGATACGATAGTACAGTACTTGGAGATACCATGTACTATGCAACTTATTTAATTCTGAATACCATGCAAATCATTGAATACTATGATACTACAATGGTACAAAAAACACAAAAAACATGGGAGTACCATTGTATAGTTTTTCGTGGAATGCAGTTTTATGCAAATGTGAATCATTTTGATGCTTTTGAAATTTTTTTGTGTTTGATCAGATTGATGAAGAACATCAAACTCAGATTGAACTGGAAATCAGTTTGATAACCACTTGGAGAGACACACAGGTAGATTAATTAATTAATAGTATTATATTTTAAATTATATTTTAATATTTTTTTTGTGTTTATTGCAGCTCTCACAGGCAGGGGACTTGATTATTGAAGTTTATCTAGAAGAAAAGATACCAGACTGCTGCATCACTCTGAAAGTAAGTAGATCATATTTAAAAATAATAATAATGAGATATATATGATGTCAACAATATTGTTGTCCGTTGTCCTGGAAGGGGAAAGCAATATATTTTAAGTGTGTATATCTGCTTAATGTTTTTGTCAACCTTTAGTACACAAGCATTTAGATGGCCTCAAAGCTAACATACATGAAATAATATTGTGAAAAAAAAAACAACTCAAACTGTATTTCACGTTTTTTTGTTTGACGGAGAGCTGCTGTTGCACAGCATTACCACACGGTGGCAGATTCAAACCATTAATGCAAACTTCTGGTGTGGCTTTCTCACAGGTGTCTCCCACAATGTGTGCTGAGGAGCTGACCAATCAGGTGCTGTATATGAGAAATATTCCTGCAGGGGAAAAAGACGTGTGGATGACCTTTGAGGCCATCGAGGAAGGAGAGCTTGGTAAAGACAAAACGCAAACAAATTAATTCAAACACAATTTCACTTCAGTTACTACTGACGTTACTCAGACACTGCAGGGCAAACAATGTTTTTTAAGGCCGGGAGAAACAATAGATAAATGCAGCATGTAATTTCCACAGAGCGACCTCTTCACCCTAAAGAGAAGGTTCTGGAACAAGCGCTACAGTGGTGTAAAATGGCCAATCCCAGCTCAGCGTATCTGGTGGTGAAGAAGGTGCCTAGAGGAGAAGCTATAGACATTTTCACAGGTGAAAGCATATTCATTTCATCAGATTTAGAGTATATAATGATGTGTTGAATATTGTAAAGCATTTGAACCCATTTTTCACTTCAGTGGTGCTGCATTGTCACAAAAACATTTTTATAAGTACATATATTCCATATACTGTAGTCTCTCCACTAGGCTTGCAGCGATAGACGGTGTTGACGGTGATACCGGTGTTAAGCCGTAACACCGGTTACGTCACATGCCCACCGCGGCACCGACCCCCACCGTCGTTTTGTTTTTTTATAGTAATAAAAATTATTTAATTCAGTAAAAGAACAGACACTACAATTAAAAACTGAACGCGGCTGCTCAATGCCTTTATTATATAGTTTCTTATTTAATTGGTTCCACGTTGTTTGCTGATTTTTGCTTTATTCAAACTTTGTGTCATTTATTTATTTTATTTGACATCAAGGTGTATGCCGTGCCTCCAAGCTTTCTTACTCGTTTTGCTAATAAACGTTCTACGTTTCTTATTTATTTGGTTATATATTATACATGTTTACTATTTCCAGTTTTGTATACCTATTTAAACTTTATGTGAGTTATTTGTTATTTTATGTTAGGCATAGTCTGCCCTATAGCATGGTGTATTTTTATTCGTTTTGTGAATAAAAGTTCTATGTTTTATATATAGGCTAAAGTGAGTTTGACGTTGTATTTTGTTGTTGCATTCAAGCAATTGACGCCGAACTGCCGTTAATTCGAAAGTAAAATGCGCACGCCGCTTTTACAAGTTATTTAAAAGCGAAGGAAAGCGAGGAAAAGAGGGAACGCCCCCGCCCCCACCGTGATACCGGTATTACCGGTGTTGTCTCACGTCGATTAACCGGTGGGAAAATGTACTCACTGTCACAACCCTACTCTCCACTAACCTGAGGTGATAAAATGCATAAAATTACAGTACTGTTCAAAAGTTAGATTTTTGTGTTTGTTTTTTAAAGAAGGATGTTTTATGCTCAAGTCCAAAAATACAGTAATATTGTGAAATATTATTAAAATTTCAAACAATTTTTTTCTATTTGAATGTATTTTAAAATGTAATTTATTCCTGTGATCAAAGCTGAATTTTCAGCATCATTACTCCAGTCTTCCTCCAGAAATCATTCTAATACACTGATTTGCTGCTCAAGAAACATTTGATTATCAATGTTGAAAACAGGATTTTTTCCCCCCTCAGGATTATTTGATGAATAATTCAAAAGAACAGCATTTATTTGAAATAGAAATCTTTTGAAACATTTTAAATGTCTTTACCATCACCTTCGGTTAATTTGTAAAAAAAACAAAAAACAAAAAAAAAACTCCAAACTTGTGAACAGTAGAGTATACAAGAATGAGAAAAAAAAGATAATAATACAGTGTCACATTGATTTATTACTATACAACTCTAAAACCATTTTTGTCATACGAAAAACACAAACTGTATACTTTGTTACAAAATTGTACAAAATGATACAGCTGTAGTTGTTGCTTGTTGACCTTGTGTCTGTTGTATCTGTGTGTTGTGCGCTGCAGCCTATAAGAGTGAGATAGTGAAGTCTGGAGTGCTGAAGTGTCGGGAAGAGCCGCCCAAGCTCTTGCAAGGAAACAAATTCCAGGAGCGATCTTTCCAAATTAAAGACCACAGATTACTCCTGATGAAGGACAAAAAAGTATGTATACTGTTCATCATCACCTTCTACATTACAGCACGTTAGAGGATTCTGTGTAAATAAGATGACACTGAACTGAAAGGAAAAACTAAAAGCAGCTTTTCTGCATCACAGAGCAACAAACCTGAGAAAGAGTGGCAACTGAAAACCTTGAAGATTTACATGGGGATCAGAAAGAAGTTAAAACCACCAACAAAGTGAGATGCACGTTCCACAGTAAGCTTCTTTACATCAGTGAACTTGATATAACTTTAAATAACAAGTGTGTTTACTTGCAGATGGGGATTAACAGTGATGCTGGATAAACAGCAATTGTAAGTGGTATTTATATGTGTTATATTTATATGTGTGCATGGAATAGAACAGGAATTAAGAGACTTCATAAGAGACTTTTCAAAAACAAAATCTTGCAGCCCCAATATATATATTTATTACCCCTTTATATGTATGTATATATATATGTCAGTTTCTTATAACATGTTATATGTGAGTGTTATTATGCATTACACTCTTTAAAGGTACCTTGAAAAAGTAAATAATTATGCGACAGTAATGCATATTATAGGACATGAGTATGAATACATTTAAAAGCATTTTACATTTCTTTACAATGCTTTATACAAGCTTTATAGAAAGTGTCTATTTATAGCTACATAGTGAACAGTAATCACTCTCCTTGACTGCACAGGTACCTCAGCTGTTCCTGTGAGACTGAACTATGGGACTGGATGACTAATTTACTAAAAGCACAGGTACAGCATGTTTTAAATTGAACAAATTTATTGACATTTCAGAGCTGTAGCTTAACATTAACGTCCCTCCCTCAGAATGATGATTTGCGTCCACCTGTGATGAGACGGCACTCTTCCTCTGACATTTCCAAGCAGAAGTTTGGCACCATGCCGCTTGTGCCCATCAGAGGAGAGGAGAGCAATACCAACTCCACCATGCTCTCCGCCAATCAGACTCTGGTACAACACTATGGCGTCCTCTAGTGGTTCAGTGCATGTAATGCTCACTTGGTCTTTGCTTAGAAAGGAAAACTTGAAATCGCATCATATGACCCCTTTAACTTGTTGTCTGTGTATTTTTGCAGAGAAAGCTCCACACAAGAAGGGCTCTCTCAATGTTCTTTGTAAGTATTTCTTTTTATCTGCTGATTAATCCAATGCATTTTATATAAGAATTACTTTAAAACAGTGGTTCTCAAGCTTTTTTACTCCAAGGCCCCCCTCCTCTCCGAGTCAATACTTCAAGCCCCCTCCCCCCCATCAGAACAGATTTGGAGAAATGTAGCATTACATCACTTGCTCACTAATGGATCCTCTGCAGTGAATGGGTGCCGTCAGAAAGAGAGTCCAAACAGCTGATAAAAACATCACAAATAATCCACACCACTCCAGTCCATCAGTTAACATATTTTGAAGGGAAAAGCTGCGTGTTTGTAATAACATTTTTAACTTCATATCATTACTAGTCTTATATCCATAATATTGCGTTCTCCAATGAAAACGTTGTCTTGTCTGAATCAGGCGGGAAATATGCACAGATCAAGCACCATTTATTAATGAAAACATGCCAAAACAGATCTATACAAATATTTAGGTGGATTTTGATGTGAGAGGACAACAGGGGATGGACTTTTTCACTGGATGAAGCGTTATTATGGATTATGGACTGGTATTTTGGACAGAAGTGATGGTTTAATGTTAAAAAACTTTATTTATGGATTTGTTTATTAGAAGACATTAATTGATGGTCTGGAGTGGTGTGGATTACTTGTGGATTATTGTGATGTTTTTATCAGCTGTTTGGACTCTCATTCTGACGGCACCCATTCACTGCATAGGATCCGTCGGTGAGCAAGAGATGTAATGCTACATTTCTCCAAATCCGTTCTGAGGAATTAACAAACTCATCTATATCTTGGATGGCCTGAGGCTGAGTAAATTTTTGGGTGAGCTATTACCCAACTTAATGTTCAGTTTCACACCTTTGCATACAAGTTTTGTTGCCATTTCTTCAACACAACCAGTCACAATTACTCTGATTACAGTGGCTGGTCAAAATGTAAAAGTAGGAGGTTTGGAAAGTATCAGATGACCTCTGGGTCTAAAAAACGCTCAAAAATGTAAGGGTGTGCTTTACAAAAGAGCCTATACTTAATTGAGGAATTCCCTTTGACTTCCTCGGTCCTCCCCCCCATTCCTGTTGGGAACCAGGCTTTCCTGATATGACAGGATGCATTTGGAGGAAGAAGGCTTCTACTGCATTGTTCTGCAACTGTAGCCTTGAGGGAGGGCAGGGAGCTGGCTTCACCTCTTGTGTTTTGGGAAAAAGCCGCAGCTTCTGGTGTGTCCCGGCCCAAAAGCTTTCGCAAGCAAATTGTCTGTGGGCTTCATGCTTTTGTCCTCGATGTATTCATCAATTCTCTTGATGTTGTCGCTCTGATACTGAGACAAAAGTTTCAACTCAGAAAAGGAAGTAATTTGTTTTGAACATTGTTGAGGAGCAAATCCCTTCCGCTAACCACAAATACTTCTTTTGTTAGCATAATGGTAGATCATCTAATCAAGATCTAGATTAGGTATTTTCATGAGATGATAGTCACTAGTTTGTTCGAAACCTAACACCCGTATGGATGAGATGTAGTTTTTATGATCTTAGTTCAGGAGACTGATTTGCTTTGGATACGCAAGGATACAAGCTCATAAGCTTACTTGCATTTTATAAACACATAGCATTATAGGTTGCTCTGATTGGTGGAGCTATACATTCAATGCTGTTGTGAAATAGCAGATTTATTTATTTAACACAATATTTATAACATTTATTGTTATTATTTATTTTTTATGTAATTTAAAATGAAATGAAATAGCATTATTATTCACTATTTTATTATAGCAAATTTTTTATAATGCCATACTACAACAACAACAATAATAAATAATAATAAATGCATAACATAGTAATAGTAGTATATACAATTATTATTATTATTATTATTATAAGGTTCTCATAATACTATATTCACTATAATTATGACTCATTTATAGTTAATAATAAATTAAGATAATTAAAACAAAATTAATTAATTATTTAATAATAATAATAAAGACAATATAGTTATGGTATTATCTAAAATTATTGTTGTTGCTGCTTATTCACTATATAGTTATTAATACATAAGTGTCATACAACAACAACAAAATAATAATAATAATCATCATAATCATAATAATAAAAGTGTGTGTAATATTATAAGATTCATATAAAAGTATATTCACTATATTATTCTTGTTATGTATAGTTGCATAAAAATGTAATGTCATAAAACAACAACAACAATAATAATAATTATTACTGTATACTACAACTGTTATTACTATTATTCTTATTATTAACATTATAACACAATATAGTTATCATATAATAATAATAATAATAATAATAATAATTAAAAAATAGCAATATAACCATAACTATGAATATTTATTAATAATAACAATAATAATACATTAACAATATAACTATAACTATTAATATTTATTATTATTATTATTATTATTATCAAGGTTCCAATCACATTGTTTGTGATAAAAGGTTAATATGATTATTATCACTAGATTTATTTATTGAATATTAGGTTCTCTTATAATATTAATGTTGTTTTAATTTAAATTCAGTCTTTTTGTTTTTCAAAACTATTTCATAACTGTGGTGAAGTGACTGTTATAGATGGCCTGTCATGTGTTATTGGTTTAAAGACTCAGGCCAGTGTAATTAAGTGTTGTAATCTGAAATCCACAACAGATATCGTTTTGACCTCCTGGTATGCTTTGCAATTGTCTTTTTTGTTTTCCTTCTCAGCCCATGAAGGTGCAGCAGGACTCGTTTGAGGAGCGCATTGAAAGCCCCGAACCTTTGTATGAGGAGGTGGGCGACTTCGGTCTGCAGGTGCTCAAATCTTTGGAAACTAGTTTCCTGTCCAGCGCTCACGCAGAGACACAGGAGGTGCCAGCACGGCCCGTCAGCCTCGGACAGAGGAAGGCCGCCTCCCTGGATCGCATGGTTGGGTTAAACCCAGCGCACTCTCTCTTATCCTCTAGAGAATCATTAGACACTCTGGGCCATGAGGACTCCCTGCACGTCCCAGGTAGACACAGGTCCCACAGATCATGCAGCCCCCAACAGGAACTGCTGTTACAGGAACTCTCCACGATGTTCTGCAAGAAACCAGAATCTGAAGAGCAGCATGAGAACCTCACCTGAGCTTAGAGACTAGATCAATCTCAAGAGCAATTTGCTTTGGAACTTGAAATCGCTGTTATTAAATTGCCACGTGTGTCTGTTTGAAATTGGCTTGTAAGAATCCAGTATTAAATCCATCGGTTTATTAACGTGAAGTATCGTGCCAAAGCAGTCACTGAAATGAAAATCTGTGAATCTGTGCTAGAATTGTTTTGTATAAATTGGGTAAATCTGTTTTGGCTTGTGCATTTGTTGACTTGTTACACTAAAACTAAACGACCTCTCAACATTTAAAAAAATTTCCCTTTTTTTATCGTTGTTATATGTTATTGTTGTATTATTTGTACCTAAAGATGAAATTACATTTCAGTTCCTTTTCGTAAAAATACATTTCTTGGCTCAGTAACATTACATGTTTAGTATAACAGTAAGAAATGCATGGAAAGCAAAGCATGTGCAGTCTATAATACATAATCGGTGGTCTTATTAGCAGTGAAAACATTTACACTGATATTCCTGGACTGCAGACTGATTAAATGACTACTGTATGGGTGCATTTCACTCCATCTTTTATATGTATACAGTGTATTATATTTATTAATTTATTTATATAGACTATTTGAATCATTCTCATATTTCTCAGTGTTTGGTGACAGAGTGAAGGAGCATTATCAGAAGGATAAAAGCAGTTTCGACTGTAACAGTAGAGGGCAGTATAGATACAGCACATGATGTCCTGACAATCTAAAGCGTTCCACTGCAGATTTTCACTCCTCTTTACAGGCTTTTAATAAAGGCATCTATAAAGTTCATAACAAAATAAATCTGTTCTAATCCCTGATTTTTTATTCTTTGTGTTTTAATAACCATTTTTATGCATTGAATAAAGTATAATTTGTTTTTGAGCCTCTTTTTGAAATAGATCATCCAGATATGAAACATTACAACTGTACTGAATTCATAACTGCTTCTGTATAGAACTGTCTATTTTATTTAATGCTAAAATGGATTTTGGTAGTGTTATGGCATGTTTTCCATCACTAATCGGATACTTTTATATGCAACACATACTTTTTTAAGTGATAGCATAAAAAGTCTTGCATTTTGATGAATTTCGCTCATGTGCGCTTAAGTGTTTTTAATTTTATTGTGTTTTTAGCTAATTGAGATTTTCACCTGTTTATACAGAATAAAATGAATGCAGAGGCATCAATATCAAGATTGTTGTAGCGTAGAATGTCTAAAGTGGACTATCGAAATAAAGTGTAACCTAAAATTACTACATTAATAGGTTTTGGGTGTTGACTTGAGTCTTCGGGTGTAGTTCAGAATGTAGTTTGAGTAAAACAGGATTATGTTTGGTTATGAGTCTGGCTGAGGATCAGTCAATCAAAAGTGTCTTCTGGGGAGATTTGACTTTAAGAGTAATCTTATTATCCATGCTTTCAATTGGACACCTCTGAAGTAACCTTGTCATGGAGATGCCTCTCATTTCCTTTAAGATAATCTCTCTCTTTATGTCCAAATCAGTCAAATATCGGTCTTATTTGTAGCAATTGTTTGTTCCCTTTAGGTAAATGAAAAAAAAAGGTATTATTGCCATCATGATGTCTGATGATATGGATTCGATTATGTATTTGGTAAATGGATGAGACTTATGAAAAGGTTTTGAAGGCCATTTTCCTGCATAACTAAAAGCTGAAGCTGGGTTTTCATGAAGTTGTGAGACACTGAACACTTTTATGAGAATACTAACAATTAAATGTTACCAATTTCATGGAAAATACAATCTTTGTGATATTTGAATGTTCTTCTATAAATCAAATGCTTGAGATTTGTCAATATCAGGCACTTTCCATGACCTCTGATTTTTTTGTTTTGTTTTTAGCATTAGAAGCACAAATCCCATGTATTTGTTACAAGATTTATTAGGTATGTTTTACTAAATTATTGCAGTAATTCATTTTGGTAACATTTTATTTTAAGGACCAATTCTCATTATTTAACTAGCATGCATATTATAGTATATTGCCTGTTTGTTAGTACTTACAGTATAAAGCACATATTAAAGGGGTCATAGGATGCTACATGCACTTTTACAAGTTGTTTGAACTGAAATGTGTGAAATGTGTGTGAAGTGAGTATAAGGTTTTTTAATGAATCTTTGAAAATCGCCTTTCCTAATAATGTGCTAATTAGCAAGTTTAATGATGAATGTGGCTAAAGTAAACAGTCCCTCAGAGAGCTATCGCTGGATCGGCTATCACCGTGGACGAAGCGGAGTCCAGCCCGGGGTCGTCACATGTGGCGCATGCTCCTTCGTCGAATCCGCCGGCCGCCGCTCACGCTAGGCTTCTGGCCTCCGCTCACTCTAGCCCGCCGTGTGTGACGCTG
>NW_015631022.1:456984-468179 GCF_001515625.1 Sinocyclocheilus rhinocerous | reverse complement strand
ACGCGTTTCAGAAAGGCATAGAGGAGAAACAATAATGTACAGTATGTGGAAAATAATGTGTTTTTTGAACCTTAAACCGCATAAACACATTTCATTACACCAAATACACAAAATAATGTTATTTTTAGCAACATCATATGACCCCTTTAACCAAACTGTTACAGACTTTTCATTAAGACCCTTAAGAATCATATCAACTTGTGGAAAATGGGCATCCGATGACCCCTTTAATGCATTATTCTGCATGACCATATTGTAGATCCCTTAAAGGCGGCATGAAATCAAAATGGAAAATTCTTTTTTTTCAATGGAATACTGTAGTGTTTATTATAAATAATTTATCCGTGCACTTCATTATTTTTTAAAAATTCATGTGCCCTCGTAATCTTTAATCAAAAACGTTACCCTCCCCTCCCCCTCAAAATGACTCATCTTCTCTTCCGGTCACGAGCTATGGCGCAAGGGCGGAGCTAGTGACGTGAGGGGTAAACGCTGGGATAAACGGTGGAAAAGCTGTAGATGCTTCACTTTATAGAAATCAATGCATTGGCCAGTGCTGACGTGAGCCATGGGGGAGTACACTACCCTTAAAAATTGAAAGGATATTAATATATTACTACAACATTACTCTTAGGACATCACAATCTATTTTTTTTTTTAAGAATATGACTTAACCTGATGGAGGACACACTCAGTCATTCAGGCAGTCTCTCTCTCTCTCTCTCGCACGCGTACGCGCTGTTAGGCATGTTTTGCCATTGATCGTCCTCGTCGTCGTCATCCTCAATAAATAAAAAATTTCTTCATGCTGGGGTGTCTGCGGTGAATCCAGTGGAGAGAAATCCCTTCACAACTAACTGCAAACTGGCATTCAGATCTGCCTCCATTTTGTTAGCAACACCCCAACTTCCAATGATCCAATCAATTCTCGAGGGATGAAATCAAGTCCCGCCCTCTCATTTCAGATGCCGTTTCACTCGGATAGATTGACAATGACAAAAAAGACAATGGACCCTTTTCACATTTCCGGGTTTCTCAGCAGCGGAAGTCGTCATAGTTAGGTTAACTTGAAGAGCAGTGAATGGGAGAGCACCACAAATATATTTTTTGCATTCCCATTTGCTCAAATAGCAAAAGAAAAACTCCACGATAGTGTTTTCATGGATTTCAATAAAAGGAAAAAAATTGAGAGAGACTGATAACGGCTGTCAGAAGAGAGAACGATGTCAAATTTACCGTCCCTCCCATAGACTCTGCATTAGAAACACCCTTCGCATTAGCGTTAACTGTTTTTTTGTAATTTGATGCAAAGGTGATATAATACAAAGAATAGTGTTATAAATGTACATACATTTAAAAAAAAATACAAATATGAAAAACTTTCGAGGATTTACGATGCTGATGACCGTTAAACGCGTCATCACAGTCTTGTGAAAAGGGTCCATCGCTACTTCCGTTTCATGCCGACTTTAATCCTGAACTTAACAACTACCCTACTAAGCATTAATAAGCAGCAAATTAGATATTGAGGCAAAAGTCATAGTTAATAGTGAGAATTGGACCTTAAAATAAAGTGTGACCCTTATTTTATCAATAGCTACAGACCATTTGGTCCCAAACTAGCTAACCACTATTGAGTGAGCTTAATTTATGCTACATTTGCAATCCTGTTAACCATTATTTTATTTTATTTGATAAATCTGTACAAATATTTATTTTTTGTATGTCTATATTGATGTATATTTTACTGTTATTGTTATAAAGTAACAAAATCACACAAATCAGGGTTCTTAACTATATTTAAACATGTCCCAAAGGTGGTAAATCTTTTGAGGTTGATAATCAACAGTTATTGTTTCATCTGAAGGCTACCTCTTTCACCTGTTGAAGAAAAAAAATCTTAATTTATTTTATTTTTTAAAATTATTCCTGGAGCTGTTTTGTGTTGTGTTTGTGGACTTATTTACATATTATGCATGTTAAGTTTTGACAGATTTTTCCAGCGTTGGTTTTCTAATGTTGCCACTTCCAAATCTGACAGAAAAAAATGCAGCTGCAAGCTCATTCCCCACACAGTTGGCAGAACACACAGATATGTACCAGGAGCTTTTTTTTTCTCAGTGAGCATTCAGTAGGCTCAGAGTGGGAACTCTTGTTTGAGTTGCTTTGTACGTTCGGGGTCTTTTCTAGGGAAGAAGGGACAGCAAAGACAAGCCCCAACAAGAGCTTAGGGGATTAAGTTCATTCTCACTGCCAATTCGTCACCTTCCCTGTGCCCTCTGCTAGTGGTCTCAATGTGCTGCAGTGTTTTGTGGTGGCTGATTCACTTCAGTGAACAATTATAAGAAACACCAGCTCCTCCAAAAGCAGGAGGAAAAATATCCTCGGGGTTTTAGTCCTTCATCGCGTACAAGAGGACAAAAAAAGCTCTAAATCATGAAGTTGTATGCAAGCTGCTCGGGCCGCAAGCCGAACAATGTTGGAGTCTAGAAGATCCTTAGTGAGCCTTTGTTCCAACGTGTCACTTCTGTACTTCCTTCTGTACAAAAAAGCAGATTATATGAGGATTTGTTGTCAAGATTGTCAATCTAATGCTCATGTGACCGAGAAATCATGGTAATATCTCTATATCTGGATGCAATGAAGTCAAACCGTTCGAATGCTCGACTAGTCTCAAATTTTCAAGTGTTTCTTTCTCTTTGAAAGCAAATGTTTAGATGATGGACAGTTGTGGAGTGATGACACGGCTCGGTCTTCTTGCACTGGGCACCCTTTTGTGAGCAAACACTTTTTGTTGAGTCTGTCTGTGTATGAGTACCCCACTCTGAAAGGATTCATTGAGTCCATGGATGAGTAACCTCGGGCCGCTCGCTCTTCAAAAGGATCCTCTAGTGTGTCTTTGAAAGCAGACTCCTTCAGTGTGAATCTGAAGGGGGACTCTACACCCATTTAACAGTGTTTTTGGAGTAAGCCTCGCACTCGGGGTGTCTGACCCAATGGAGAGATAGAAGCTACAAAAAGGTGAAGAAACCGCAGGTTTACCGCAGAACAGGATCTCGTTTCAGTCTCGAGGACGTGCTCCCTGTTTCCGAGCCCCAGGACAATTGGGTGTAATTAGGACTTTTGTCTGTGTAGCATTTCATCAAAGACAAGGGAGCCTCTCGGATAACCGCCATTATAGTTGTCCTTTGGCCTGGCAATTAGGATTTGAATCGGATGGTCACAAACCAAACCCTTAACACTCGTTTAATATGACCCTGGAGTACAGTTGGACTGATTTTGGGTGACAGTGATCATAGCAACAAAATACAATGGGGTCCATAAGTCTGAGAGCTCTAGTGAAAATGCTTCTGTTTTGAAATGTTTCATTATGGTAACACTTTACAATAAAGTCCCCTTAGTTCAGTTTAATTAATGCATTACAATGAGCATTACATTTCTTACAGTATTTATACTTTATCTTTGTTAACTGTTAATTGTTGGTTCATTTTATGCCAGGTCCATTAAATAATATTAACAGACACAACTTTGGATTTTAACAATGTTTTAGAAAATCCTAGGGCATAGGTATGATTTTGACATTGGTGGGGAAATAACAGCAGACAACAATAATTACACAATTTTGATTATGTAAAACCAACAACATTACAGCAGCAGTTTTAAAGATGTTTTCTTTGGATTGTTTGACTACTCGAAAGAGAATATAGCAAAATATAACTAATATATAATTAATTTGTTTCCTGCTAGCTAAATTTCACAGACATAAACAAAAATCTGGCTCTAAATCTCTCTTTATTCAAAGTTGATCTAGACAAGTATATGGAAACTATTCGAAGTTCTGTTAATCCTAAAGCAGTAAAAACTGCATCTCTATATTCATCCTGTGTCCTTAAAGGGGTCATATGACGCAATTTAGAACCTTAAACCGCATAAACACATTTCATTACACCAAATACACAAAATAATGTTCTTTTTAGCAACATCATATGACCCTTTTAAGGTGTTAATTTTACTATTTTTTGTTAACCTGGCAAGACATCTCTTACTAAAATTACTACAACACAACAACAAGAAAAACATGGTAAACACAAATTAACCATGGTACACTAACCACAGTAACATAACCATGATATTTGTAGTAAAACATGTGGTTATACAAAAACAACAAACAAACAAACATGGTTACTAGGCTATAGTAAAAAACAAGTGTATACACATTCATTTGAATAAAACCATGGTTAATTTTCTTAAGGGATTTGTATTTGTGTATTCTTTGTTTTTGTGTTTGCGTATTCTTTTTGTTTTTATAACTGTACTACCTTAATGGTTTGATGTTTTGTACTGTTTAATAAAATAAAAATAAAAAAATCAGAAATATCCGATCTGAATCGAAAGATTCACGAACGTGCACTGAAGCCCCGATGAAAACCAAAAGATTCATGAACCCTCTCCGAAGTTCCAATCTGAATCAAAGAATTTGTGAGCCCACACTTTAGACCCGAACTGAATCAAATGACTCGCGATCCACACTCTGACGTTCCGATCTGAATAAAAGATTTGTGAACCATATCATTCAAATCGGGACTTCGGAGCGCAGAAAGCGAATCATTCAATTTGCGAAATGATTTGCGAACCTGAAGTTCCGATCTAAATCAAAAGATTCACGAACCCACTCCAAAGTTCCGATCTAAATGATTCGCGATATGCTCTCTGATGTTCTAATATGAATCAAAAGATTTGTGATCTGCGCTTCGAAATCCTGATCTGATTCAACAAGAACACGCTCCAAAGTTCCAATCTGAATCAAAAGATTTGTGTACCCGCATCGAAGTTCTGTTCTAATCAAATGATTCGCAATCCGCGACATCCCAATGTAATTCAAAAGATTTGTGAACCCGCTCCGAAGTTCCAACCTGAATCAAATGATTCGCAAACCGCGCAGCTCCGATCTAATTCAAATGATTCGTGATCCGCACTCCGAAGTTCTGATCTGAATCAAATGATTGGCGATCTGATTGGAGCGCTTCGAAACGCATGGAGCGCATTTTGCTACAATGGTTTATCAGATTCTGAGTTTCGTACGAAAGCTATGTCGAAACTCGAAAATGAAAGGCTCTTTTGATCTGTTTTCTCTAGTGAATCGAGTTTAAATTTGAATTAATCGGAGGGGTTCCAGCGTAAATGACTCACTCAATGGTATCCTTTGTCTGTTCCTCTGCTTTTTGCATTTTCAGCCATGTTTACACGACACTGTCAGTACTACTGGCTTAGCTCACTAGTTTTATGACATTAACTGAAATAAGCAAAAAAAGTTTCCATTCCGAAGATAACTGCTTTCCACGGCGAAAATCCAACACAAATCTACAAACATATTCAGGTGAGGTAACCAGTTTACAGCTAACTAGTGAAAACACTCCATTAATATGACAACATGCATATCAAAATGCATGTTAGATGGAAACATTGTGCATTATGATCGAGTTTGTAGCTTAAAGGGGACATCGGATGCAAAATTCACTTTTCACTAAGTGGTGTTTGAACTTAAATGTGTGTTGGCAGTGTGTGTACACAACCACCCTATGATGATAAAAATCCAACCAATGCTTATTTTTTTTAAATTCCCACAAATCATAAGCACTTTCTCAGATAAAGCCATTCACAGATTCTTGGCAAAGTGACGTAGCTTTGCCCAGGCCCCTCCCACGATTGTTGACTGACACTGCTTTGTTTTAGCATAGACCCGCCTTGAGTCAGCTGTCAACAGTCCGCCATTGTTTCGATGCCGGAGCAGGTGTAGACAAGATTGTCTCCTAAGCGATTGAGGTGTTTTGTTGTTGGATGTAATAATGAACATAGCAGTTAACTCCTAACATCTGAGCCGCTGAAGACGCAGAGTATTAAATTTGTTTTTGAAGGGAATGCACCCCCGGATCTACATAAATGTTCGCGCAAATCATTCGTGATCCAGCTTCACCGCCAGAAGAAGTGACTATAAGGTTTTTTTTTTAGTAATCTTTGCAAATCGCCTTTCCTAATAATGTGCTTGTTAGCAAGTTCCGTGGCTAAAGTTAACAGTCGAGAGAACTGCTTGTCACCCTACAGAAGAGAGGGGCGGGGTTATCAGAGCTCATTAGCATTTAAAGGAACATGCAACGAAACGGCTCGTTTTTTGACAAGGTAAAAAGGGTGTTGTTTTACACTACCATTGAGACATTTTAACCAAAGTATGTTATAGACTTTTCATTAAGACCCTAAAGAATCATACCAACTTGTGGAAAATGGGCATTCGATGTCCCCTTTAATTCACTATGTTTTAAATAGCAGTTCAGTTGGTGACAGTTCAACAGGAAATAAGTTGAAAGCATCCAGTCTAATCCTAATCTGTATTAGCCTATATATATTGCTTTTGCAGCCAACATAGGCTACATTTATAATGGCAGTCAACATACTCATAATTCATAAAGAGAGATTTTTATGTTAGCATATTCATCAGACAATAATTACACAATTTTGATAATGTAAAACCAATCACATTACATCAGCATCAGAGCGCTGGGTGTCTTATTTTATTTGAATATTAAAAATGAATTGCAATAATGATTCTGACTGAAAACTTGCCTGGGACCCTACTGTTGCTGTACTAACGAACACAAAATTCACACATGCATCTGATTGACAGATAAACCACACACTCTTATTTTATTTATTTATTTATTTATTTTGTGGATATTTCAGCTAACAGTTTGCTTTGTATATTCCGTTTAACAACATAAAGTTAAAGAGGGTAAAAATTATCATTCAGCTGAACTGTGCACATTTTTTTTAAACACTTTGGCTACCTTATATGTTCTTACTCCACACATGTATTAAATGTGTGTCCTTGAAAACGCTCGGTTTTCTAACGTGTTTGCTTTAGCTTCAGGTAATATCAGTGGTATATGACCGTTCTCAGATAAGGCAGAATTTACAACAACAGTGGTTACATAAACACATATTTAATTGTTTGATCGAAATTATTGCTAAGGAGCATTTAGTAGTAGCTGGATATTGGTAAGGATATGTCCCTAGCATCCCTACTAAATTCTGAGCCCTTGAGAAAATGTTGAACTCTTGGAGAAACTCAAAAGTCACCTTGGACTTATCTTGGCACCCACTGGAGTGGATGTAGCATTGTGCAGAAGCAAAAGTTTTCAGTTACCAGTGTTATTGTAGAAAAACAATAGTGGCAGTCAGAAATAATGATTGAATTCTGTGAGCAAAAGTGTTTGATAAGGTATTCATGAGATAAATTAAGCAGTACTTAGTTGGTCACGTGATCGCAATAGGGCAGAAGACCTGGATGTAAATTAAAACTGCTTTTATTAGGGTACTGACTACTTATTATATTACATGATTTTAAACATAATTTTCCTACTATTAATGCTATTACTTTTCTTTACTTTTACTTTTCTTTTTTGGCAAAACATTTGATGATAACGAATACCGAATACACCTATAACAATAATGCAATTTAAGAACTACACTTTTTACTCCACTCACTTTCATTCATATGCATGGAAATTATGGTAAAAATGCAAGTTCATGTGAAGAAGTGTCACAATTTGCTGTGTTTCAAAGTTCAAGTTTGGTGAACTCTGCAAATTTGTATCACGTGAAGACATGTGACCAATAGAAGATCAATACGGCACGACGCAACCTCTTTTTATTTTATTAGATTTTTTATCATAAGTTGCTAGTAAGTTTCACTAATAATTACAAAGAAACAGCAAGGAACACATTGAATTAAACGTGAAATTTTGAAGTGGAAAAACTGAAATAGTATTTTGTTGTAAAACAGTAGTTAAGTGTAGATTTTTATATTTTTGATTTATTATTTTTTGTTACGTTTTTTTTTTTTAAAGGAGCCTTAAAGCGTGATGTTATATCAAGAGTTTCTCATGCAACTGCACCTTAACAATCAAACAAGTGAATTTGTTCACTATCCGTATGTGACCTTGAAAAAGTATCAGACCACCTGCACATTTTTCACGATCACGGCATGCGTGCACGCTAATGAGAGTACGATTTGTCTTTAGTTCTCCGAAGACCAAACCTCCCCCACAAAACAATTGCATCCTGTTAGTTGCCCCAGTTATTTAAAACAACTTGAGTCTGTTTAGATGCGACCGAGTTATGCAAATCTGCATGCGGACGGCATTGTTGCACACATATATCCCTGGAGGGATGAGCCTGTAAACACCACGCCGGCATTCTTCCCTCGGCCCGAATTTCCCCCTCAGCACCCAGTCGATAAATAAAGGCAACGTTAAAGGGGTCTAATCCCCGGCATGACCCCGCTTTGTCACGTCACCTCTCCAGAGCTGAAGGGGGACGGGTGGGGAGAAAAATGGGCGAAAACGCTCCACATTAAATCCACAACAGTGCACGTCTAAGCTGTCACCTCTGTAAATGACCTCAGGCCTCGAATGGGGAAGACAGCAGAAAAGGACACACTTTATAACTTGGGCTCAATTCAGCCCCGAAGGCCCCACCTCTTATTTTGGCTGCACAAAGTGTTGTTGCCGGCTTCTCCGTACATTAATCTTCAACCCCCCGCTCGCCCCCCCTCTCCACTTGGACGGCTCCCTCTATTGTAGCCCGGCTCATTGTAATGTGAGCCTGACTTCATCTCTATGCACCGGCAGGCAGGACTGTCTTTTCCTCTGTCCTGCGCTCCCCCCTCCTTCGCCTCGTACCCCTGCCTTAATTGCCTCGGACCACCAGTATGTTGCGGCTGCAGATGTCTCTCTCCTTAATTTGCGTAGAGAGCACAATCAGCCCCATCTGCTGCAGTTTTTCCTTTCCACCGGCGGCCCCCCTACCCGAAGAAATCACCTCTGCTCTCCCTTAAGTCTCTGCGGTAAGCCCCCCTACCCCAGAGCCAAAAAAAGCCACAACTCCTACTCCTCCTAAAGAAAACCTTGTCAGTGGGGCAGGGATTGAAAGCCTATCAAAAAGCTATAGAAGAGTGCTTTGCTTCGGAAGGGCACAATCGAGGGTTGGTGTGAAATGAGGGCCCCCTACCAGTTTACTTTTTTCCAGCGCTACTCCCTGTCAGGCCTCTGAAAGAGGCTCGGGCTGCAGAATCGGGGACAGATGGGAGGACTTTAGGGAGGAATAATCAGAACGCGCCACGGCCGATAAAGGTAGTGCGTAGCGCCGTTGTTTATACAAAACAAAATAAAGTACACAAGCATAAATCCTCTCAATGGGCCGTGTGACACTCGGCCAAAGGCGAGCGGGCAGGCGGGCTTTCAGGCGAACGGCCTCCCCCCGGATTTGCGCCGATTCTGCGTTGTAGGGGAGCAAATGCAGATGGCGTGTAACAAGGTGGGCTTTTCATTTTTTTATTCTTTCAGAGTTGACATATTAAAAAGTTGTCAAAGAGAATGCAAAAGTAGACAGACAGGGCAATTACTCTTAAAGTGACAGATGAACAAAACAGGGATTTTGACTGACATCTCCTCTCCCAAATGCCCATAGATTGCATTGGAATGGACACTGAGAGTTGGGAATGATTGATGGTGCATTGGAAGAGAAGGGAACTCCCTTTTTTTGTGCATTTTCATAATTTCTAGAGACGACTTTTGTTGTATCAAACAAAGCTCTTTCTATTTTTTTTACTCCGCTAAAATGAGGGTGTGAGATGAGCGGAGCCACTGTCACCCGTGCAAACCCTTATTATGGTGGGTTCATTGAGCATTTGTGTCAGTTCATGTGTGCAAATGATTCTTTTTTCTTCGTTTTATTTCAACTCTAATTCAAAAGATATTGAGGACGTTTGCACAAATTTTTGCAAATGACCGGTTTGAATCACGTCTGAGGTCTCGGGGAATTCTGATAGTGGATTTATGTACAGATGGACAATTTGTATGTAAAACAAACTTGTTGCACAGCATATTAGACACAAAGCATGCATCCTAATTTAATAACTCATATAAGTAACACTTTACTCGATAGTCCACCTTAGACATTCTACTGACTATAAGAAACTATGTCAACTAACAGTTTATTTTGATGCTCCCCAACAGACATTCTAATGACTTTAAGTTTGCAACTACTTACCGTATTGGCCCGAATATAAGACGACCCTGATTATAAGACGACCCCCCCCTTTTCCAGATGTACCTTTTGGAAAAAGGCTTTTTAAAAACCAAATCTTGTTTTTTCTCAGTACTTATTAACAGTAGAAGTTAAATTTTACTGTAGTCTTCAAATCTGGGTACTGTCTTACGTTTTAAAATCACAAAGGGAGTTTGTTGCCATCAGGCTAACGTGACAGTCATGCCTCATGCAGCTGTAAGGTTTTCTTTCTCTTTTGTTTTTACTCGCGATATTTACAACACGCATTACATTACGTATTTCATGGCACACTCGTTTTATGCGCATTTGGCGCCACCTAGTGTTGTGGGTGTATTATTGACATGTCAAAGTCTAGACCCTGAATATAAGACGACCGCGTTTTTTCAGATGTATTTCCAAGAAAAAAATATCGTCTTATATTCGGGACAATACGGTATTCTACTCACCCTAACCAAACAGTCTACTAATAGTCTAATGAGAGTTAGTTGACATGTAGTTGCAAAGTTACTTACAGTCAGTTGAATGTATAAGGTCAACAGTGCTGGGTAGATTACTTACAAATTGTAGTCCCTTACTGATTTAAAATTACAAGACAAAAATGATTGCATTTCACATTTTAGGTAACATAATCAGACTACTTTTTGATTTCACCTAACTTGTTTACCACATTGAATTAAATTGGATAATCTTGTACCACATCGATATAAAAATACAAAGAGAAGATTAAATATTTGTTTACCTGCATGTCATGTGACCATTAACCAATGTCAGCGAACTGTGAACATATAAATGTGTTAATTATTAACCAATTACCATAAAATCTCAATTAAATATATTAGGTGAAAGAGGTTCGGCTGGCACTTTTGTGTAATTATAGCCACCTGACCAGTGACTGGTCTTTGTGTGAATATCCACAAAACTGGAAGACATTCTGAATGTATATAAGCGATTTTAAAAGATGAAATCAATATAATCAATAAATTATGAATAAATTATTGCTATTGTGTGAGTAATATGTATGTAATCATTAAAAAGTAACTGTAATCTGATTACGAGTATTTTAAAATGTAATG
>NW_015631022.1:433678-456961 GCF_001515625.1 Sinocyclocheilus rhinocerous | reverse complement strand
GCAATATCACTCTCGTACTCGAGCGATACCGGCTCTATATCAGCGGCTGTGATTGCCTCGTGCCTCTGGCCTAATCACAGCCATGATGATATAGAGCCGGTATCGCTCGAGTACTCGAGTGATATTGCTCATCTAATTATGAGTACTTAATTTTTGGAATCTGATTGTGTAATCCATGTTACATTTAATCAGTAACCGAAGGTGGACTATATATATATATATACATATATATAACACCTCAAACTTTTACCCATTTTTCACACTTCAGGAACATTATGTTCATGTAAAACTCAAAAATAGAATGTCTTTGGGAGAGGTTTATAGTGTTTGCTAGAGTATGTAGTTGCTAGGGTGTTCCGGGTGGTTGCTAGGTGGTTGGTTACTAGCCCATGTCAAAACAGCAATGGTGCAGCAATGGAGTTCGGCCCTTTGTCATGGTCGCTTCTCAATCAGTTTGTTCTCAGTTAGATGGCTTTGTATAAAGGTGAATGGCTTTTTTGCAAACTTTATCTCTGCCATCTGTGGAGGGTTTTCATGTGTGTAAAAGACATTGCATCTATTTCATTATTTCAAAGATCAGCTTCTTTTCCGCATTTGAAGATTTTCGTAAGCTTTGTTAAAACCTGGCAATGGTTTAAAATTTTTACAACTTGCTGTGTTTATAATTACATTCTAAATCAGGCTTAATATGTCCAGATGTCTTCATATATCATTAGCTATTTTTAGCTGCACTTCAAACATGCCAGTGCATATGCATATCTGTGGTCACATGTTTGTGATTTTCACCACTCTGGCACCAGCACCAGATGGCACAGCCTAGTCCCCTGACATTGGTTCGATAATGTAATTGACAAATAAAGGCTTCATAACTATATACTAGCCGCACGCTCAACCCCCACAGGTAGCATCGTAATCTCTTTAAATGGTGATATGATAGAAGGAGTGATATGATAGAAGCTGCCTAAAGCAAGACTAATGCCATTTGTGCTTGTTCCTCAACTTGCTAAGAACTGAATGCAGTTTTGATGAAATATAAACCCTGAAACGAATGCAATTCATATGAACCTGTAGCCTGTCTAATAAAAATAGCTGCAATATAATTAGCTTCTAGTAAGTATAGCATCATCACATTAATGTACAGTGACCCCAAAAAGTATTTAGACACTTAAGACATAAATCTTACGTTCAACTTTTATGTTGTTTTATTTTGTTATATACTACTGTTAAAAATCCCTTCTCAACAAGGCTGCATTTATTTATTCATTTATTATTTATTCCTGAAAAATTGATATGCAATTGTGATCAAAGTTGAATTTTCAGCATCATTATCCCAGTCTTCAGTGTCACATCCTTCAGAAATCATTCTAACATGCTGATTTGCTGCTCAAGAAACATTTCTGATTATTATCAATGTTGGAAACAGTTGCGCTGCTTAATATTTTTTGTAAAAACCGTAATACATTTTTTCAGGATTCTTTGATGAATAAAAAAATTCTCAAGAGCAGCATTTATTTGAAATGGAAACATTTTGTTACATTATAAATGTTGTGTTACTTTGATGAAAAATCAGAAGTGTGGATCACATTAAAACTTTTTACAATACTCGAGCTTTTTAAAATACATTTTATGTAGACCTTGTTGTTTTAACCCTTTCAATCATAAACTATGAAAATCCATCATAAAAACTGTTTTGAAACAGTGAAAATTGCTTATATCAATTTAAAAAAATAATGATATACCACAGATTTGTAATATCAATATCAATATCAATATATCACAGTGATATTTTTTTTGTTTTCAAATGTTGGTGTTATTGTTTTCCAAGGAGAAAACTTTGTCTGTGAAGAGCTTGAGACAAAATATAAGATGTGTGAAGAAAATTAAAAAAAACAAAAAATCAAGGTAAATATTACATAATGTTTTTATGTTATTTCCAAATTTTAATTTTGTCAAATTATGCAAATATATTTAGATATTATTTATTTAGCCATTTTAGTCCACAAATATGCCTTTTAATCAGTCATTCCTTCACAGAATGTTAATCACAATATATAGATATAAATATAAATAATTGAGACGTTTTGGTTTTCAAATATTAGTGGATCATGATCAATGTGATGAACTGCACCTTTGGTTACTCTTCTAGGACACCTGTGAGAACTGACTTCATACCAGGGTTATTATTGTTAACTAAAACTAAAACTTTGAAAAACATGTTTATGAATTAAAGCTTAGGCTAAATAAACTGAAAAATGTAAACAAAATTAGAAAAATTCGCTTGGCGACTAACTAAAATAAGTTAAAGTAAAATTAAAATGTAAAATATACAGTAAAATAAAAAAATATTAATTAAAACTATATAAATAATAAAAAAATAAAACGGCTTCATACAGCCAATAAAAATGAGCTTAAGTCCAGTTGATCAAAGCTGAGCCACTTGTTGAGTCACTGTTTTGCAGAAGAAACTTAGTTTAATATTTTGTGTCTAATGCAATGACATTCAAAAACTACTTTGTATATGGTTCAGATAAAAGCCTCTTGTTACTAAATGGTCTAAGGATCATGATAAGCAGTTTTTGAGCTGTATTCCTACAGGTGCTGCTATCAGGGGAGTACAGTGCTAATTGTGCAGCTTTCCCTGCTGGAGCCCGTGTGTCAGTCGACGTCTGGCGAGGGACAGCGGGGACATGCAGCGCTCATAGGTGCGGGTGGCACTGGCACTCATAATGGAGGCTCAGGCCTCGGCCCGTGAACCCCCCACAGAGCCCGCTTTGCTGTGAAGCACCGCCTTTTGTTTGCCATTTATTTACCTTGCTTACCCAAGCCATAGTGGTGAGAACAATGAGGTCTAGATCAACAGCTCCTTGAATGGCTGCGGCTTCTTTATCCTTTGCCTCTGAACACTGGTTACCTCCGAAAGCCAGTGATTAAGATCCCAACGGGCTATCTGCAGTTCAAAAGCACAAAGGAACTCCACTTATCCAATAAAGAGTCCCACATTCTGCATCCGTAGCTTGTTGCCGTTAGATATGGTACTGTGAATGCCACGTGAGTCTTTACACACTTCAGACACAATTGTTATGTTCAACTTTGGGTGCTTTTTCATTTTATTATACCATCTTAAACTATGAAAATCCATCATAAAAAGGGATTTGATATGAATTTTATATTTATATATCTATACCACAGTTTTGTTATACTTGGTAACACTTTACTTAAAGCCTTTAATGCATTATAAAGGGTTATTAAATGATATAATGCATTATAATTATTCATAACATGCATTGTAATACATTATATCTTGTCGTAAATAGTTATAACCGAATTTAAAATGCATAGTGTAACAATAAATTGAAAGTGTTATAATGTATTAACTGTGGTTACAATTATTCGTGAGATTGTACAATGCATTATAAAGTGCATTACAAAGCATAATGAATGCATTCAAACTACTTTTATAATGCATTATACATAAAGGCTTTAAGTAAAGTGTTGCCACATTTTTTTTTTCACCAGTGAAGAGCTTTAAATGAAAAAAAATCAAGGGAAGTATTACAGCATATTTTTTTGTGTGTCATTTCCAAATTGTAATTTTGTCAAATTATGCAAAATAGTATTTTGATATTATGTAGTTGTGTGTATTTAAGATACATAAAATGCTATTAGCTTTTAACAGACATGTTAGTTCATAAATGTTAAAAATATAATTTCCTTCACACAATGCATAGCCAATAATTTGAAATATACACGATGGAAATATTTTAAAATAATTTATATAATTTTAAATAATTTAACATATATTATAATATATTTTAAAATGTTATTTATTCATGTGATGCCAAAGCAGCATTAATCCAGTATATATATATATATATATAATGATCTATTGGGTATTGAATGATGCCTTTGTGTTTTACAGTTACCATTGATCTCCACAAGGTTTGTTAACGCAGCACAAGTTTTTTTCTGTGATGTTTGATGGCTGAATATTGGAGGTTGGTTTGGCTGCATGGGGTAGAAGGGAGGTTTGGGAACCGGCGGTCTCAACCAGCTGCATGGCAAAACGCCGCCCATTCCCTTCTCAACAACAAAAGATGAAAGCGTGTCCTGCTTGGTGGCAAAGACACCAGGTGACTAGAGCAACCTGAAGGGTGAAGCCCAATGCTCCCTAATGCAGAAAAAAGCAGGATCCCATTCTATGGCCGCCATTTAAGCATCTTGCAAAGGGGAGTTGTTTCCCCAGCTTTTTAAACATGACCACATAATCCTTTCCCTCTCTAAAGACACAATAGAATGGTAAGAAGGTGGCACCACGGAAGCCTTCCATAATAAAACCAAGCATTCTGGACCAATGCACACAGGTCGGGTTTCACCGGGGGAACCGGGATCGCCAAAGACTGGTTTGCACATAGAAACATCCTCCTTTCCAGTGTTTATTTGATCGATTTGTTCTTGTTGTCCAGTGACAAAACAAGTGCTGTATATGAAGTAAAAGAGGAAAATGTATATATCTGAGGTATTTGAATGCATACTACTATGTAGCAAGTCACTATGTGTGCTTACTTGAGATAGCAGAAGAATGATCAGGTAAAACCTGATCACATATAATGTAAAATGTTCCATGTTTCCATGTCTTTTATAGGCCTGCTTCACAAGCAAGTAGAGCTCTGGGTTTTAATATAATAAAGTATTACAAAAATTGGCATCTGATTCAGTGGAAAATATGTTTAGCACAGCACTATTCAGATTAAATTCCAACATTCTATCATAATAATTGTTCAAATATTTAACTATTCTTAATGCAAGTATTTTTCATGTCTCAAAAATATGAATAATAAATTACAAAAATAAACGTTTCAATAAAAAAGTAAAAATATCATGCATAATATGAATAACACTGTGAAAATATTTCTGTAAAAGCTTAGTTTCTTTTTTTTGGATTTTTCACTTTTTCTTTTTTAAGTTTGACATGCTGAATACAAAATTATTTTACTTGTTGTTTTCTATCATTAATAGTGCTCATGAGAATAAAAAAAAATATATGTTGACAACTTATACAAACTAATCTGATAATGTATAAAAATGACATGCTACATCCATAATACTGAGCTAAGTCATGAACTTAGCTCAGTATTATGAATGAGCTAAGTATGAGCTAAGTCGGGAACTTGGGGGAAGTCGTGGCCTAATGGTTAGAGAGTTGGTTTCATAGCCCAAAAGTTGCGGGTTCGAGTCTCGTACCGGCAGGGATTGTAGGTGGGAGGAGTGAATGTACAGCGCTCTCTCCCACCTTCAATACCACGACTGAGGTGCCCTTGAGCAAGGCACTGAACCCCCAACTGCTCCCCGGGCGCCGCAGCATAAATGGCTGCCCACTGCTCCGGGTGTGTGTTCACAGTGTGTGTGTGTTCACTGCTGTGTGTGTGCACTTAGGATGGGATAAATGCAGAGCACTAATTCTGAGTATGGGTCACCATACTTGGCCACATGTCACGTCACTTTTCACTTTTTTTTTTTAACAACAACAGCTTAAAAAGTCAGCAAAAGTGAGTCGTCCAAAACTTCAGAGGCATATGTTGGATGATTTTTGTCTTTTATGACTGGTCCCTTAGTGTGAAAGTTCCAGAAAGCACTAAAATATTACAGAATATTACAGAAACTTCTAGAACATTCTCATTCTTGCAAAAGCAAAATATCTATCAAAACATGCAGAATTAGTACAAAAACTGATCTGTACTAAACCAATGTTTCATAATTAACGATATAAGTTCTAAAATGTACCTGACCTAAATATTAATATTTACCAAAATACTGATACTATGTGAAAATAAATAGTACAATAATAATTAGCGCCTCAGAATTACAAAAGAACCATAAAAAATTTAAGTGAAATTTTGTTTTGCTATATTGTGTAATAAATATAATTTAATTTCAGAATATATATATTTTTTTATAATACATCTGTTAGGCTATATATAAAAATATGACAGTACAACTGCTACTATACATTTTGTTGTATTGTATTTGGTGATGAGAAGTTTGTTGTATACAGAATGTGCTTGTATTGACTTAAACTTTGAATTATAATAGGCTCTTAATAAAATTATAATAGGTATTGTCTTAAAAAATGTCTATAATAAAGATTCACCTCACATTTTTGTCTGGCATTCCAGTTTTGAATACCTCATTGCTACTAGCATTGAGTCTTTGAACTTAATTCAAAACCAAATGAGAACAATTATGCTCGTTTTCAGACATTACATAACCAATATTGGTGTTTCCATGGTATCAGAATTGTTTGCAGGTTGTGTTTACACAGTGCTCAAAATAATGGGTTCAGAAGTTCACACGATAAATTCGACTTGCAAAGGGAGTCCACAATTGTTACCGGGAGTAAAGGGCAATCATAAATGTGACACTATCCTTTTCTCCATACTATATTTCTTTTCTTGCATGTCCACATATTGGCCATGCTGTCTCTTGGCCTTTATAATAAATAACATTTTCTTAGATGTTATGATTAAACATACTTCCAAAATAAAAAGTACAAGAAATAAACGATTATGCAAAATGATAAATTACTAAAATGTGACAGAACAAAAAACACCGGCTTCATAACCAAACATTAATTTAAACTATCCAAATTAAATTCAATTACATTAATGACATTCTATGTGGAATATAGTCTAGTAGATTAGAAGTAGATAACTGTGAAATTCAGCCCTCAGGGGAAATAAGAAAATAACCGACTGTAATTTAATGAGCAAAGAGACTCGTCACATTTACAGATATTATTTTACTGGTGCCAGTATAATGTGCACATTATCATCACTGTCATTGTTTTTAATGTTTATTTTAAGTTGGCATTTATTGTTGCTAATTGATGTATTTAATAGCTGATGCATTAGAGGTGGCATTTATATTCTTTAGGGAAAACCTTTTAAATTTTGTTAATTGTGTTATGGTATTTTCTTCAATTGCAGGGTGGAAATATCTAAATGAACTGGTAAATATATTATCTACACTCTAAAAAATGCTGGGTTAAATACAACCCAGTGCTGGGTAAAATAGGGACAAACCCAGCAATTGGGTTGTTTTGACCCAGTAGTTGGGTTAAATGTTTAACCCAACCTGGGTAGTAACCCAACCGCTGGGTCAAAACAACCCAATTGCTGGGTTTGTCCCTATTTTACCCAGCACTGGGTTGTATTTAACCCAGCATTTTTTAGAGTGTATGACTAAATTTACCTTACTATATCAAGTTGCACGAATAACTTTTTATTTTTTTCATTTCATATCAGATAGAAATAAGCCCTCACACTCTTAAAAATAAAGGTTCTTTATTGTCATTGATGGTTCCATGAAGAACCTATGACCTTTCAATTCCATAGAAGGTTCTTTAAAGTAAAAAAAGCTTGATTTGAAAAATGCCCTTCACACTAAGAAAAGGTTCTTTCCACTGAAAGTTCAAAATGGTTCTTCAATGGCAACATCCTCATTTTTGGAACCTTTATTTGTAAGAGTGTGAGGTATGAGAAGCACGTGTTCTCTCTTTTTTTTTTTACAGTGTTAACTAAGACACTTTCAACTGAAAAGATATACTGATCAGTGCACAGAGAGCTGTCAACTTATACAGTAAGTTGTTGTCATGCGCTTTATATAAAACTTCTTCGTGCTTCACAGCAAACCTTCATCTTGTCAGTGTGTCACAGCAGAAGTGATGACTCCTGAGCATTACCCTGTGAATGAGAGGTGGCAGGTCTAGTTAGGTTGTGAAGGGTATTTGGTAGTATGTTAATCATTCTCGTGACAGAGTACTGGCAAGAACCCATCAAAAGCCTGAGTGTCGGGTCCTCAGGGCGAGTGATGGATGCTCGCCCCACTCTGAGCCTCCAGAGGAGTGATCCGCAGTCTCCTCTGGCTTTACAATAATGAGGACAGGAAGCTCCGTTTGCAAAAGAAGTGCTACGTCAAGAGTGGAGTGGGTTCCTCAGCACTGAATAAGAAAAAGAGAGGGCACGATTGATCAGCAGCTTTATTGATCATCGCTCCCACTGCTCTCCCAATCTGGAGGTGGAAGCGGGACAGCTGAGGCGTCGCACGAGTGTCACACCCCGGGTCCTGTCCTCTCTTTGCATTTTGAGCACGCTCTGTAGTATGCACTGGAAATACTAGGGCTGAACAAACATTACAACATAGAATTTATGAAATAAAACCAGAAATACAGGGTTGGACAAAGTAACACAAAATATTAACTGAAAGTATTTTGTCTCTTAGAAATCCCTCTATATTCTATATATTATATTGTATCATTCTACCATTTTTTAAAGCTTATCTTTCAGATTAGAGCAGACATTTTATACACAACTTGTCATTTTTCCTTTTTATTTGTTTATTTATTTATTTAGTGAGGCTGGGGAACCGCTTGGCACTATGTGTATTGTGTTTGTATTATCTATGTGTGTTTGTTTTTATTATTTTACTTTTTTCCCTTTCTTAACCTGTGTAAAAATCACCATCAAATGAATATGAATAAATACATGAATGCATCTGACATAATCATTGAGATATATACACATAGTGACAGAAAAAAACAAACACTTGCCTCATAAAGCATTTTATAATAGATACATTTATATACTCCCCATTAACATACAGCTTCCTCTTTATTCTCTAAGGCTAAAGACCCAAACACATGCCATTACTTGTCATTGACAGAGACAGATTGTTTGTATATTTGTCTGAGATCAATATCTCGCTTGTCCCAATGGACATGGCAAACTGCGGTGTGATTTAACGGCATTGCATGTCTGTACATTCTCTTTACTGTTGTATTACATTATTATTTAATCGAATAGGTTGATAGGCAAATTAATAAATAAATAAATATACATAGACATATACATTGTGGCATCCTTTTTGGAGCTTTGTTGGTCATGGTTACTATGAACAGCAGTTTGGCAAAGAGCTTAGTGGAAATAATCCAAAATATGTCATTTTTGCTTATATATAGAAGTCATATGGGTTGTAACAACTCAAAAAATGCACGTCTTTATCAAAACGCTCCTCTTGGTGACATTAACATGAACATAGTTACCTTAAGTGATTGTAACCAGTCTAATATGTCAAAGCAGAGCTGTGCATTAAGTCAAACACAGCTGACAGCAACAACTTAGCATCAAACAGAATGCAGGCTACATATGAAACTCACCTAGAACAAGGCATTCTAGTGGAATTATAAAATAGGATGTCACATGACAAATAAAAACAGCATGATTTTCTTTGTGCATAAGTCATAAAATATTTCATCTATATATAAAGAAGGATTATTTCACTTTTTTTGATGGGCCTTTATATTCATGCATGTTCATCAAATGTGCATTTTTCTGGTTGGTCTTTTTCTGAGAACATTTTCTTTGAAACATGCAATAGATTTTGTAACATTTTGAATGTCAGCACACAGGCCCTGATTATTCAGCCTTCTTGGCCTGTCATTTGGAATCACCAGACATCTGTTAACTAGCGTAAGTAATCTTGAATATACATTTCATGTGATTTTCTTACAGTACATTAAACTCCTTTTTTTCATGTGACGCTTCACTATTTTGTTACCACCTTGTATGGGGCACTGTTTGAAAAGCAGTTAAAGACTATATCAATTCAATTGATTTTTGACTTAAAAATATTTTCTTGGTCTACACAAGAAAAAAACATCAATCACATTTTAAAAACCCTGATACGTTTGAAGACCTGAGGCTTTATTTGTATTCTGTTAAAAGTTTAAACTCAAAGGTCCAGTGTGACGAATCCCCTGAACTGTGACAAAGAGAACTCGTCTTGGCCATGATATGTGGTCTCAATTCATTTTCCACTTTTTCAGCTGTGGAAAACAGAGGTGCCTTTCCAATTTTACCATGTACCATTTACCCCTTGCTTCATGTGGCCTTTTGCCCTGATCTCTCCCTCCCCTCCTTAGTCCTGCCAGCATCACAGACCTTGAAATAATTGCCGATTTCTAACTTCCCCTGGAACTAATGTGATAAAATCTAAGAAAAAGACAAGGTAGACAAAGAGAAAGATGTAGCCCTGGGCAGGACGGCCAGCAAAGGTCTAAGCCAAGGCAACAAGTGCCTTTGGGACCTAATGGGATTTTCAGGGGCTTGCATTGATCTCCTGCATGCCCATTCACAGAGTCTTTTGGCAGCCGGTCGGCACACTTCAGCCCCCCAGCTCTCCCTGGTGCGCATCGAGAGGCCCCCCGTGAAAAAGCAGATCAGCCGCTCTCTGAGGTCACAGCTACAGGTGATACTAACGGACAGAGGCTCTGTTATTAGTGTTAGAGAGCTCAGCCGCTGCATATGGCACAACTCACAGATTACACTGTACATGGAAGGATTATATGGTATTTTGTAGTTTTGCAGCGTAAGATCTCTTAAAGAGATAGTTCACCCAAAGTTTTATTTGCTGTTAATTTACTCACCCTTAGGCCATTCAAGATGTAGGTGACTTTTATGTAACCAAATGTGTTACAACGGTTTTTGCCTTCAATTTTAACATTTTTATGTCTGTTATTTTAGCATGTCTATTATATGTATTTCATAATTTTTTTGGGGGCTGAAAAGTGTGGTTGTGTACGTAGTATTTACAAGCTACAGTGGTGTGCAGGATTCACCTTTTTAAACTCAGTTTGATTATGTGCTGAGTTTCTTAAAATAAATGCCACGTAGTTTATATTTTGTATGCATTAAAAACATGAATAAATTTTTTTGAGTATGGCGCAAGTGTTTTTGGGCACACTCTGTATCATGGTACTGAATATACTATGGTATTTACATAGAACTTCAAGAATACCAGATATCCTTAAACCACAGTATACACCAGATGTTTATAAAACTTTTTTGCTACAGTAGTTTTTTTTGGTCCTCCATCTCCAATCAAAGCCCTGAAACAGAGATTATTTGATTGTTAGTCACTAGAAAGTGTTTACGCAAAAAATTGCATTCGTTGAAATATAGCATATTCTTTCGAAAATGTATATGAATTCACAATTAAATAGTGAAATTGACTCATGCAAACATTTAATGAAATTAAAATGCAATGAAGAAATTTGGTTTATTGGTAGAGTGGTGGTATTCACATTTGAACAGAGCAATTACCTCAAGCCAGTCTTGGTCATTGCTCTGAATGTTACCATAACAAGAGCGCGAACACTTGTTCATTCATCAGTCTTGCCACGTCTGTTGTTACAGCATGTACTGTATATAGACAAGTGGGTTCATTCTTTGCAGCGAGGGCTTCCTTTGTATCACTGACGGCCACAGAGAGAGCTTCAGGGCTTGATCTGAGGGTGGGCAAAGTCGCCGGGGACGGGAGGGGGAAGGGAGCCAGCAGCTCTGTCAGGCAATCTTCAAGTGGCAAAGCTTTTCAAAGCTTTGTTATCCACTTTGGGATGCCCCCTCTGACCTCGCTGTGGACATGCTTAGCCCTTCAAGGAAATGGAGAGGGATCTTGGGCGTTCTGTATTGTCGTCCGAGGGAAGCAGGGTTCAGACTCGCATGACCGCCATTCGCACACACACACACACTTTGAGTCTTAACTTTGATAAAGAATATCTCTTTGGTTTTGAGACTTTAGTCTTTGCAACTTCAGGGATCTTATCTATGCACAATCAGCTTGTAACACTCCAAAGAGAAAGGAAAACTTGAAATCGCATCATATGACCCCTTTAAACAAGAAATTTTGAAGTAAAAAGCTAAAATAGTAATAGTAATCTTTTTATTGCAATCTAAAATCTTTTAGTGTAATCTCAATTTTACCCCAGAAAATACATGTCAAATAAATTGCTATGAGCATGCTGAGTTGCTCTTGCTGTGAATGTTCTCTCTTCTCTGCGGTTTGAGGAAAATCATGGTTGAAGCAGGTCTTACACACTACTTTTTTATGAGCCAAATCAAACAGCCACAATCCCCAATATCAGCCGCAACACAGCAACAAATGTGCAACAGTTGGCTATTTCCAAATCTAAAAGGCCAAACCAAATCCATCTTTGTGGTTCATTCAACAGCAAGGTGAAGAGTAAAAGTTGTGCTCCATCTCCTTTGATTTAACCCTTGCTTTGAGATACTGCCCAATCTGGGTTCATCCCTGGCACGCCAATAGCTACACACGAAATGCAATTAAAAGAGGCTGCCTTCTCATTCTCCGTTCCAGACACTTTCACTCAGAGCTTAATCCATCCCCCAGCTTTAAGACCCTTATGTGATCTGGGACACACGGTTCCCATTCACATCGCTTCATCCTGCTCTTTTGTGTTCTTAATCGTTCCTCAGTATTAAGCAGCCTTGGCAGCCCAATCCCCTTACTAACACACAGCCCTGGTGCTTTGTTAGGTCCAGCACATCACCCCCATCCTCTGAGCTGCGTGCTGCCCCTCTCCTGCCTGAGAGGCCCTCCTTCACGCTGCATGGCTTATCCCATGTCGCTTCACGTGTCCGTTGTGTACCCGTAGACACAGAGAAAGAGGCCTTAACAGACAAATAGTGAAATCTTCTTCATTGTTGTTGGTCCCTCAAAATCATCTCATGCACTCGTAGATATGCTAAATGTTGCACCTGAGCGCCATATCTGTTTACATCTGTTCTTTTCTTTGCATTAAAGAAACTGTTCACAGTGAATTGTGTAGCTGCTGCAAACATACTGTGCACCAAAATTCGTATTATTTAAAAATGAAGGATGAAGATGTTAATACGTACTAAGCAATAAACAGTCATTAAATGACTGTTTAATAGCTACATGATCATGATATAAACTTTTTTTTGTTTTTGTTTATGTGCACTGCAAACCGTGTAAAAAAATAAATTAGTATTGAAATGTGTGACTCACTAAGCATACAAATGATCATAAAAATGTGACTGGATGAAATAAGTGAATAAAAAAGAAAAAAAGAAAATAAATTCAAATACACATGACTTCAAGTACACAAGATTCCTTTAATGTTTTTGAAAGAAGTCTCTAATGCTCACCTGATTTATTAGATTTAGAATTTGTTTTATTTGAATATATTTTAAAATGTAATTTGTTCCTGTGATTTTCAGCACCATTAGTTTTCAGTGTCACATGACCCTTCAGAATATAATCTAATATATGTAATAACTAATATTTTGTGGAAAATGTAGTTTCTGTTCTTTTTGCTCTTTGTTCTTTTTTCTATTCTGTTCTTTTGAACTTTCTATTCTGGAAAAAGTGTCATATATGACTTTAAGTTAAAAAGAACAGTATTTAATTAAAGTTAATTTTTTACTGTCACATTTTTTTAAATCAATTTAATGCATCTTTGTGGAATACAATTAGTAATTTCTTTTTTTTTTTTGAATCTTACTAACTTATGAATGGTATTGTAAGTATTTCAGTGTATAGTATAATTCAAAGTGAACAACTGAAATTAGTTTTTTGAAATTTGAATCATACTTTTATTTATTAAAACGGCCTCAACACACCGGTGGATCCAACTTGCTTAAGAATACTGTGATTAAAAACACACAGTGATAAACTGGTTTGGCAAATCAGACATCTGTAAAACATAATATCCTTTTCTCACTTTATCGAGAAAGCCTAAAGTATACTTTTCAGGTCTGATTTAGTTTCAAAGCACTTTTATCCCTGAGCGCCATTAACTTCAATGAGCAAGAAAAACAGCATAGAAGATTGTAAAGCCATTAAAAGCATATTTTCGCCTCTCTTTGTTTTTATTTCCCTCTGTCGCTATCCAAGTGCTCCTCCACACAACTCTCAGCCACACAAACAAATGCAAATCAGTCCCAAAACTTTACATAATGTAACTCGGACCCCTATTTTAGAACTGGGTTGAATGGCTCTTAAAGGGGGCCTAATTAATCTAAGTATAGAGGCAATGGGCCCTCTTGGAATTTTTTCCCTTCTTTCTCTGTGCAGAAAGAAAGAAAGGGATCAGGCCTCCCCTTTCTGTCCGGAGAAGAGTCCGCCTCATTCAGCCATTTATGTTAACATTACTGAATGTTATACCCCGTGGGTGAGCAGAATCAATCACTCCGACTCTGTCCTCGTTCCTTTTTAACTGTTGTAAAATGTGCAGCGGTGCAAAGGCGTCCAAAGATATATAGCAATATTCGCAGTGGTTTTGGCCTGCACGTTTTAAGCAGCTAAGAAAGCCTGGTGCTAGAGTTGTCAGGTGCTGGGGCGACCGGAGAGAACAATGGGAGAAGAGAAACAGAAGGCTCGAGATGAATGCTTTTGGTAAATCAGTAATAGAGCTAAAGGGCATAGCCTGTGGGGAATTTGCTGGCTTATAAAAGAGCTTTAAGAGGCCTTCATTCATATGGACCCAAAGAGATTTGAATTGCCCCCTTCACAATCACTTGAAAGGCAGAGCTCAGGGTGTTCCGAAACAAAGTGGAAATCACGCTGCCTTTCAATAGCTCTAATAAGCTTTTAACTATTTTACATTATGGCGTTACCCTCTTCATCTCCTCTCCACGAGGCATTGTTTTGCCATGTAGCAGGCCAACTTAAATGTCTGATTTATACTTTTCTTCACGGTGCATTTAAACAAAGAAAAAAAAAATCTGAAACCAGACGCGCGGTCCAAATGAATGGGGGTGATTCAGCTTGATTTTATAAGGTAGAAAATGGGCTTCATTATTTAACCGACTGCTGGAAAAAAAATACAAGAGGCTTCAGTTTTCGTGACATTTCGTTTCGCAAAGTGCATATTCGCTGTGATATCTACAGGCCTTTCCGATAAAATCAAGTCTAGCCAATCAATAAAAACGCACATTCGGTCACAAAAAACCTCTCTACGGATATCAAGCGGCCCAAAGGCCATGAGTCACAGACAGCATCTCTGTTGCCATGGTGGTTTTTATTGCCCTGGAAATTGCTCCTCTCCACAGTCTGCGGGGGTCATGGGTTCAGCCGGAGCCTGCTGCACCTTCAACTTCTGCGCACCGAGGCAGGGCATGATGGGAGGAGAGCCGCACAGCCAGAGTCCTCGCCCTCTGGATGACACTCTGAAATTTGGGGATCCCTCGGCTGTGTGGACATTAAGAATTTCATGGTAATTGTTGAAGACAAGGAGGAGGGCTTGACCTCCACTGGCCTGATTGAGTTCTCATAAAAAGCCCATTGATGCCCTCAGACAGTAAAAAAAAAGATTGGTCTTCTGAGAGGAGTCGTGATGTGGACCTATAGCGGATTAGAGCATGCCAAAAACTCTTTTAAATTCAATTTTATACTAACTCATATGCCTTTAATTATTTTTTTTCGTTTTGGAGCTCTTTCCGTATGTATGTTTGTGAATCTGTATACGTTTTGTAAAGCACCTGTTTAAAAGGTGCTGTAGGCAATAAAGTGTTTTATGTGTAAAATAATGTGGAGATTGTAGTCTTTTCATAATATCATTAAACAACATCAAGCGTAGCGTTAGTTCTGGCAGGTCACGTTAGTCAAGCTCGCATCAGCTGACTCTCAGCTGATCCCCATCAACCTATGGGAATACGACACCTATCTAAGTATTCATATATAAGGTCCCACAGTAGTATCAGCAGTTTTCGCATTGCTCAATAGCTAATTACCCTCCTCCATCCCCAACTCCTCCTCTGTCAGTCAGGATTCAGCCTTCTGATTCTCCTTTGAATCAGACTAATTCTAAAATGTGTACATAACATTATTGAACTTTAACGATATCTGCAATACATTTATGTTGGTTCTGTTCTGTTTACCCCGGGGGGGTTATCGCTGCTCTCCCTGCTCTCATCCATGCTAGGCTGCATGGATGCGCAGGGAGTTCTTGCCCAGAACGGAACCATACCGCCAATCCAAACTGTATGCTAATTGTCAATCATCTTTGACGATAGTGGTCCTGACAGAAATTATGATTTGATTAGCTATCAAGATTTTGAAATGATTTAATTGGCTGCTTTGAAAAGACACTTTGTGGATCGTATCATTCAGTGACGTGACATGTGGCCAAGTATGGTTACCCATTAAGTGCTCTGCATTTAACCCATCCTAAGTGCGCACACACACAGCAGTGAACACACATACACCGTGAACACACCATAGTACGAGACTCGAACCCGCAACCTTGGGTTACGAGTCCGACTCACTAACCATTAGGCCACGACTTCCCCGACATTCAGTCTGTAATACTCAGCATTCCTCAGGGACCCCTTGTTATTCTGTCTGTAAAAATCTCTCTGCATTTTCAGACACATGGTTGTATATTGTCATTTGATTTCAAAATTCAGCTTTTCATCACAGGAATAAAATACATTTTAAAATATAATAATATGAATAAATTAAACGTATTATCAATAATAAATAAAATGTAATAATAGTTTAAATTGTAATAATATTTCACATTGCTGTTTTTATTGTATTTTAATCAAATAAATGCTGCCTTTGGTGAACATAAGATTTTTTTTTTTTTTTTTAAAAGAAGACCACATTTAAAAAATCATATGAAAAACATATGCTAATGGAATATAGCCATATATATATTTTTATATATAAATAGATATTATATGAGGGAATATAAAAGATAGTCAAGTTGAAAAAATTTAGGCTATATAAATATACTATTTTTGTATATATGTTATTTTAATAAAGTTCCATATAAAATAAAATATATATTGTTGACACAGTTGCTACATATAAAACCATATAAAAATCATCATATAGATTTGATTAATATATGTACATATAAAGATTTTACTATGGGGATTTTGTATGCTATAAACATATGTATAAGATTTTGGATTGATTTAATTGGCTAATTTGAAGAGACACTTTGTGGATGGTATCATTTAGTCATCAATATTCAGCATTCCTCAGGGACCCCTTGTATTGTGTCAAAAATCTTTCTGCACTTTCAGACACATGGTTTACGTGTATATTGTAATTTGATTTCAAAATCAAATCAAATGTGAAAAATGCTTGAAACCATAAGAATGTGTTGCGTTTAGCTAGACAAAAAAAGAATAATTTCATAAAAGTAATTTTTTCACTTAAGTTGTTTTATTTGTATGTTGCTTTTCACAATCCATGATGCTTCAAATGTTTTGTTGTTTTCAAATGTTCAAGTTATTTCAAATGCTATATATAAATATATAATTATATATAAATATATTATATTATATTATGTATATAAATATAATTATTATGGTGTGGGCTTAAAACCACCAGTTAGCAATATATACTATTTACTAATTTTATATATTTATATTTATTATATTTATGAGTATATCTGAGTATTAAATTAGTGTAAAATTAGTTAATTATAAAATACTTTTTATTTTATGTGTGTGTGTGTGTGTATTTATGTATATGGTATAAGGTATATACCATATATGCTGACCAGACATGTGTGTGTGTGTGTGTGTGTGTGTGTGTGTGTGTGATTTATATGCATATGTTACATTATTTAATGCTGTAAGGATTGTAATGATAATGGATAAATAGCACTTTAGAATAGGGAACACATATTCACTATAAGAGTTTTCCCTGAACAAACTCCTGATTTGCTGCTTATTATAGTTAGTAAGGTAGTTGGTCAGTTTAGGATTAAGGGATCTAAAATATGGTCCTGCAGAATAAGGCATTAATATGCTTACTAATAAACAGCCAATATGCTATAATATGTGACCCTGGATCACAAAACATAAGGGTCAATTTTTCTAAATTTAGATTAATACATCATCTGAAAGCTGAATAAATAATCTTTCCATTGATGTTTGTTAGGATAGGACAATATTTGGCCGAGATACAACTATTTGAAAATCTGGAATCTGAGGGTGCAAAAAAAATCTAAATATTGAGAAAATCATCTTTAAAGCTGTCCGAATTAAGTTCTTAGCAATGCATATTACTAATAAAAAATTAAGTTTTGATATATTTACAGTAGGAAATTTACAAAATATCTTCATGTAACATGATCTTTACTTGATTTTTGGCATAAAAGACAAATCAATAATTTTGACCCATACAATGTATTTTTGGCTATTGCTACAAATATACCCCAGCGACTTAAGACTGGTTTTGTGCTCCAGGGTCACATATGCATGTTAATAAGCAAATAGTTAAGAGTGAGAATTGGTCCTTAAAATAAAGTGTTACCAATAACAAATAGCATAAGTCAAGTTCTTATAGAAGGCTATAACCTTGAATTTAAATTGTTTCCAGCTGGTATTATCGTCACTAGTTTGATACATGCTTGCTGAATGGCATTAGTCACAACTGACAAGTGATATGATCAGAATAGCCTGTTGCCACCAAATTGATTAATTGGATAGTTATCTGTGATTCCAGGTCAGCAGGGAGCAGAGTGAGACATCAGTCTTACCGTGGCATAGCATTGGTGCAGGTGCAGGGTCATGGAGAGATGGAAGACGGGGGGAGAGGTTATCTTGCGTAGCATTGAGAGGGGAAAAATCACATCTGTTTATCCAAAGCTGTGGCTTGGATTGAATTTCCCTGATTTTTATCTGGAGTCTCGGAGGAGCTGCCTCTCCAGTGGGAGTGGGGTGAAAAAGCCATCTATTTGCAGGGAATCAAAGTTTGCGTTCGAGCAGCTGCATGGCTTCCCTTTTGATTGACACTTTCCTGTCGCCGTGGGCTCTGGGGCATCGGTTGTTCCTCCTTGCCCCGGAGGGAGATGGAGGGGGCAGGTGAGGTGCAGGTGACAGTGCGTGGCGATACTGGTGAGAGCTGCTCCTCCTCTAGCGGCAGCCACTCCAGTCTAATCAGACAGCACTTAACAGAGTCTACAGCACTTGTAACCTGCTGCTTCCAGGTCAGCAGGGAGCAGAGTGAGACATCAGTCTTACCGTGGCATAGCATTGGTGCAGGTGCAGGGTCATGGAGAGATGGAAGACGGGGGGAGAGGTTATCTTGCGTAGCATTGAGAGGGGAAAAATCACATCTGTTTATCCAAAGCTGTGGCTTGGATTGAATTTCCCTGATTTTTATCTGGAGTCTCGGAGGAGCTGCCTCTCCAGTGGGAGTGGGGTGAAAAAGCCATCTATTTGCAGGGAATCAAAGTTTGCGTTCGAGCAGCTGCATGGCTTCCCTTTTGATTGACACTTTCCTGTCGCCGTGGGCTCTGGGGCATCGGTTGTTCCTCCTTGCCCCGGAGGGAGATGGAGGGGGCAGGTGAGGTGCAGGTGACAGTGCGTGGCGATACTGGTGAGAGCTGCTCCTCCTCTAGCGGCAGCCACTCCAGTCTAATCAGACAGCACTTAACAGAGTCTACAGCACTTGTAACCTGCTGCCCTCCACTTTAAAGCCACTTTGAGATGCATTAGTTTCAAGCGCAGTGCTAGTGTATTGGCAAAAGGACATATTATAAGATCATGCGACTGATAGCTAAACGAGACCGCTATTGTTGTAAAATTAATTGTTTTAAATCAATGCACAATTTAGCAAATTCATGAGATTATATGCTACCATTCAAAAGTTTTGGGTCAGAAAGATTCAAAGACACTATTGTTACTTTTCATCTTTTTTTTTTCAATTTAAAGACGTTTCAAATGTTTCTATTTCAAATATCAAAATAATTTAATTTAATAATTTCAAAAATAAATGCTGTACTTTTGAACTTTTGAACAAAAATGTGTCAAGGTTTCCCAAAAAATATTAACAACTGTTTTCAACATTGATAATAATCAGAAATGTTTCTTGGGCATCAAATCAGCATATTAGAATTATTTCTGTAAGATCATGTTACACTGAAGACTGGAGTATTGATGCTGAAAATTCAGCTTTGATCACAGGAATAAATTACATTTTAAAATATAATAATATGAATAAATTAAGCTTATTATTAATAAAATATAATAAAAAATAATTTGTAATAATTTTCACAATATTGCGGTTTTATGGTATTTTAATCAAATAAATGCAGCCTTGGTGAACATTTTATGTTTTTTAAAAAGAAGACCACATTAAAGAAAGGATTAAATTGGATCCACAAGCATTTATATAAATTTTTTTATATAAATAGATATTATAGGGGGGAATATAAAAGATAGTTAAGTGGAAAAAACATTATATTTTTTTGTATATACTGAATGTTGTTTTGATAAAGTTTGACACACACACACACACACACACAAATATATAAATCATCATATAGATATTATTAACATATGTACATATACAGATTTTACTATGGGGATTTTATGTTGTAAACTTATGTTCATCTACCCAGATAATGTACGTATGTGAAAATATATGGCCTTATAGGTAACATATATGGCAATATCATTTTTGATATAGGACAATGTGTGCCATATATTACATTTCCACATGGGAGTCTAAGTCCACATTAAAATTGTAGAATTTTTCCTTTAAACCATGTAAATAATCAAAAATGCTTTAGGAACGAAAGAACTTCTTGTGAAAGAAAAAGTACATTTGTGACAAAGTGAACTCTTTTGTACAGATGATCAGATTGCTTCCAGTGAAGCTCATGATGTTTTTTGTATCACCGCAGAGTTTATATTATCACATGAAATGAGGTTTGTCATATGGTCACACGTGAAAAAGTCTTCACAAAGGTACAAACGAGGATGTATGCACGCATGTGTGTTTAGAGGCGGAGGCAGAGTGTAGGTGTGTGTTGGCGGCTTTCCATTACAAATGAAGACAAGATATCTTTACATACTGCAGGCAGCCACTTGGAACCGGCAGCCCTCGGGCAAGGGCCCTCTGTGTCTTTGTCTGCCTCTCGTTCTAAAGTGGCCTCCTCAAGCCTTAAACCAGAGGGATGGCCTCTTCCTCAGGTTATGGGTGACATATGCCTAATCTACCATAGAGGAGCATCTGCACTCGCTGCCTCAGTACAGGTGTAGGTGCTTCTCAAATGACTGAACCAATGAGGCGACCACTGTGGCAATGCATTATGGTGTCGCCAAAGCACTGGATATACAAAATACAATCACTTTGCATTAGTGAGTGGTCACTTAAGACACAAGAGCCCAGCTGCTTTGAAAGTTCAGACGTATTTTTCAATTGAACTCTTTGAAACCTAATTAGTAGTTTAGATTTGTGTATTTTCTGAATATAAATTTTGGCTTGGTAAGATTTTTTCAATGTTTTTTGAAAGAAGTCTCTTATGCTTACCAAGGCTGAAAAAATATGGTGAAAATTTTTGAAAAATTATTGCAATTTAAAATAACTGTTTTCTATTTGAATATATTTTAAAATGTGATTTATTCCTGTAATGCAATGCTGAATTTCCAGCATCATTACTCCAGTCTTCAGTGTCACTTGATCCTTCAGAAATGATTCCAATAAGCTTCTTTGATGCTCAATAAATCATTTCTTATTAATATCAATGTTGAAAACCATTGTGCTGCTTAATATTTTTGTGGAAACCATTATACATATTTCGTAACATTATAAATGGCTTTACTATCACTTTTGATCAATTTAATGCATCAATAAATAAAAGTGTTATTTCTTTCAAAAAAACAAACAAAACCAAACAAAACCAAACCAAACAAAACAAAACAAAACGCAAAACAAAACAACAAAAATACAGAACTTTTTATTTGTTATGTCTGAATATTTTAACATTTACCCTTCTGATATTACATGTATTTAAATTTCCTCCCATCATTTAGAAGTGATTCATTTGTCCATCTTCTTTTAAAATATCTGTTTTGATGTAATCAAATGTAATCTAATATTTAAATCTAATAATATAGACAAAACATGCCCATCTTGATAGACAGATGTTTGCTTTAAAATATAAATAAACAAACAAACAAATAAATAAATAAAATGATTTAGGGGGCATAATAATTCCTCACATTTCTTACAGTATGCATTGCACTTCTCAGTGTTTGTCAAAGCACCAGCTCAATTTGCTTTCTTCTGCATTTGCAAATCAAAGCGATGACCTGCTGGAATTAGCATCCCAAAAAGCGAGTGTTGATTTGAGGAAAGGTTTGTATGCTTTAGGCTAAATCCACCATTACGATACATCCATGAGAAAGCAGCTCTTGCTCCTAGCAAGAAATAAAACACTAATGGACTCATTTCCACCTTCATAAAGTCCAGGGGAAAGCACAAAGAGAGGATGCTCAAAGTGTATGGCAGGATGAGTCGAGCAGCCTGTGGCAGAATACAGTTAGCCGGGATTGAATCCTCTGTCGGCACACTGAGGAAGGCCAAGAGGTCCTTTGACTTTTGACATTCCGGGCACTCGGTGGTTCCACTCCACGGACAAGAGAGGACAAAGCAAAGGTTGAACTGTCATAAAACTGACTGTAGGAGGATTCAGAGGGAGGATCTGCAGAAGTGGGGCTTTAGTTGTAACAGACAAAGCATATAAAGTGGGTTTACAAATTGAGAACAATGTTCAGGAATTTACAGTGTGATCAATACTCTCCCATTGTGCCCACTGAAAGAAGCGACTGAAAGCCCACTCTGATGCTGTTCTGTTGAGCTAAAATGTTTTAACTGGAATGTGGATGTATAAAATCTACCTGTTGATATGAAATTTACTCAAAATCTAGTTAACTCTAAAACATCAGATCAATTTCCAGGATTAAATTCCAGGATCTTCTTTGCTTTTCAGAGTAGATGGCCAGTAAAAGCAGTTTTTGACACCTGTCTCCCCAATCAGACTTAAAATAATCCTCTATTTTCCAAACAAACCATTAGCTTCCCTAATGATCCAGTGCTGCTGTTCTCAGTGACTCTTTTAGCTCCATCAGAGCACAGGGTGTGAAGGTTTCTGTTTAGGTGCTAAAGGGAAGGATTGCACTGATCTAAAGGTGAGTTTTGCGGAGGGCAGGACCATGCCATTTTCAGCACTCATCTGTTAATCTCTGTTTAGGATAAGGCCCCAAACAGAATTAGTCACAGATCTCCAGGGTTCAGGAGAGCAGCCTACAACCCAAAACAAGCAATCAGGGCTGCCTGAGGTTTCTGCTGCTCCTTATCCATCAACAGACTCAGAAATGATGAATGCCGTTTCATTTGCTCATTAAGGTAACCTTTTGAAGGCTATTATTATAAAATGGTAAAAGCAATGATTTGCTGAACGTACAAATATGAAGAATACAATTAAACAAAAATAATCAAAACTGAATGAACATCGTAGGAGACATCTTGAAGCGCTACTTGCTGATGAAGGACCTTGTGAAGTAATCCCAGAATGTGCTCTTTGGTTGGGTTTGAAACAACTATTACAAAAAAGAAGAACCCAAGGCACTTCTTCTGGTCCAAAAAAGTTAAAAA
>NW_015631022.1:398538-432129 GCF_001515625.1 Sinocyclocheilus rhinocerous | reverse complement strand
AAGGTTTCTGTTTAGGTGCTAAAGGGAAGGATTGCACTGATCTAAAGGTGAGTTTTGCGGAGGGCAGGACCATGCCATTTTCAGCACTCATCTGTTAATCTCTGTTTAGGATAAGGCCCCAAACAGAATTAGTCACAGATCTCCAGGGTTCAGGAGAGCAGCCTACAACCCAAAACAAGCAATCAGGGCTGCCTGAGGTTTCTGCTGCTCCTTATCCATCAACAGACTCAGAAATGATGAATGCCGTTTCATTTGCTCATTAAGGTAACCTTTTGAAGGCTATTATTATAAAATGTTAAAAGCAATGATTTGCTGAACGTACAAATATGAAGAATACAATTAAACAAAAATAATCAAAACTGAATGAACATCGTAGGAGACATCTTGAAGCACTACTTTCTGATTAAGGACCTTGTGAAGTAATCCCAGAATGTGCTCTTTGGTTGGGTTTGAAACAACTATTACAAAAAAGAAGAACCCAAGGCACTTCTTCTGGTCCAAAAAAGTTAAAAAACCTTTATTCACATTCTGGCCATCTCAATAAACATTAAAAATGCCTAAAACTCTGCACACAGATGCATTTCGGCCTTAAGCCCTCTGAATGAACTGAATGAACATCAGTTAGTCTTCAAATATTTATGTATATATATATTTTAACTATAGCCATAGTATATGCCTATACTGAAAAGCAAATATATTCTTTTCAGCATATAGCATATAGTGTGTGTGTGTGTGTGTGTGACACACACACACATACACACACACACTATCATCTATCTATCTATCTATCTGAATTGCTAATTGATCCCTTCAGGACTGATGCCAAATAATGAATTATGAAACCTCATTAGCAATCCATTAGCATTCGTTTATAGGTTTTGCACAACGACATATAGCCTAATGCACTGTCACTGCATGCAATGTTATTTCTGGAAGCTTTCTGGAAGCTCAAAACTTTATAGGGAAGGTCTAATGTGAAAGCTCTTCTCTCCAATACTCCCTGTCTTTTTGTAGGAGACATCTTGAAGCGCTACTTGCTGAAAGGACCTTGTGAAATAATCCCAGAAGGTGCTCTTTGGTTGGGTTTGAAACAACTATTACAAGAAAAGAAATCCAAGGCACTTCTTCTGGTCCAAAAAAGTTAAAAAGCCTTTATTCACATTCTGGCCATCTCAATAAACATTAAAAATGCCTAAAACTCTGCACACTGATGCATTTCGGCCTTAAGCCTTCTGAATGAACTGAATGAACATCAGTTAGTCTTCAAATATTTATGTATATATATATTTTAACTATAGCCATAGTATATGCCTATACTGAAAAGCAAATATATTCTTTTCAGCATATAGCATATAGTGTGTGTGTGTGTGTGTGTGTGTGTGTGTGACACACACACACACACACACTATCATCTATCTATCTATCTATCTATCTATCTATCTATCTATCTATTTCTTGATTTAAATATCTCCTCCCATCTCTTAAAATGTAGTTCATGGCTAAAATTATATATAGTATATCAATTGTTTAAGTTAAACTTTTTTAAGGCTAGTCATTATAAATGGGTACAAAACAATGATTTACTTAATGTACAAATAAGAAATAAGGATTATGATTGAATAAAAATAAACAAATTTGAATTCAAATTAAAACAAATGAACAGCAACTAACGCATATATAGGAAGGCTTTATTAATAATATTATTTTAATAATAATAATGAGAGAGAGAAAGAAAGAAGGAGGGCAGGGAGATTTATTAATAATAATATTTAAATAACATATTTATTTTTATATTTATTTTTATCATTATTATACTTATTTGTATTTATTGCCATTATATTATCATTTATATTGTTATTTATATTTATGTAGTATTTCAGTATTATTAGATATTTCTGTATACACTCTTCTGAGCTCAAATTTCTTGATTTAAATATCTCCTCCCATCATATAGAATGCAATTCATTTGCTATTCTTTTCATTAAAAATATCACATTTCATGTAATCTAATACTGTATTTCCATCACGCTTTATGATATGATCATGATCTTTTTAGTTTTGGCCCCCTAGGCTGTCTCTAATCTCCTTCCCGAGCTCTTCTCCACCTTCTGTTTGTCATTAACTGGCAGTTATCGTTTAATTGGCCCTTGCTTTGAGCTTTTTGTGCCTTCATATGACTCTCTGGGGTCTCTGCTTAAGTTTCCACTGAAGAGCCTCGTCCATCTTCTGCCGATTCTTTCTCCTCCTGCTGTCGGACCGATTTTCTCCTCTCAGTGATGCTTCCTCAGTCTTGAGCTTTAGCGACAAGACAGATGCCAAAATGTTGAAGTACTCTTTATAAACACGGTGAGCGTGATTTGACCAAGTACAACATGTTCCTGGATCAACATCCTTGTTGATCCTGGAGCATCATTCCAACCAACCAATCAGAATTGAGAGATAACTTTTCAGGAAATGTCAGTTTTAGGCTTACAATCAGGAGTAGGCGCTTCTACACCCGGTGAGCGTGATTTGACCAAGTACAACATGTTCCTGGATCAACATCCTTGTTGATCCTGGAACAACATTCCAATTAACCAATCAGGATTGAGAGATACCTTTTCAGGAAATATCTGTTTTAGGCTTACAATCAGGATTAGGTGCTACTACAACCTTGTTAATCAGCTATCATTTCCCTCTGATTTTAGGAATAAATTATGGGTAAGGTTAGGTTTAGGGGTGGGGATTGGGTTAAGTCTGTATTTTTGGACAGTAATGTTGATCCAGGATCAACAAAAGATGTTGATCCAGGAACATGTCTTACTTGGCAAAATCACGGCGACCTCAGATTAGATTATCAGATTAAATCTGAGTCACAAGTAAAATGAAAGCATCAAGGGAGTGTTCATAGTCAACAAACATATTAATGATAAGCATACAATGAATGCAAAAAACCTACTAACTAATAAATTGTACCTAATGCATTTATTTAATCTTTTCTATTGTAACCTGAAAATACATGAAAACTTCTCAAAATAGAAAAAAGTCTCAGAGATGCAAGCAGATTATTAGAAAAAATACAAAAATCTGACTTCATTGTAATACATTATCAAAATATCATAACATTTTAAATCTTATGTTATTATACAACCAGACTCAAAAAGTACTCAAAACATGCTTAAAAGCTAAAGAATTACATGCATTTTACTCTGTTACTTCACTGCATATGTGAAGGAATCTTGAGACGGAACCAGTTTTTTCCCTTTCTTTACGTTCAGCTAAACTAGCTCTCCATCTTTTCAATCACTTTTCACTGAAGTGATACAGGTGATATTTCTGACAGAAGTGAGGTCAAGTATATGTACCTCCCAAGGCATACTGTCTGTCTCTGAAGGGCTGCGATATGTAGCTGTGTGCAAATGGCTGTACAAACATGAAGGCTGTTTGGATGTTTTTGTGGTCGTTGACATGGGAGGCCATCTCCTTGGGAGGTGAGGGGTCTCCTGCCCTTGAGTGACCTGTGACCCGAGTGAGCCCTTCTGCACTGATACAGGCTTTCAGCCCTAAGGGAAGGGGGAGAGAGGGGAATAGCACTCATCTGTATAAGCTTTTCTTTTACCTTTGATATATTCTTTGTGTTAAAAATTGACAAATGTTCTAAAATACAAATATATGAACCATCAACCAATTTAGCCATCGAGAAAATTTGAAATCACAATGGGTTTAGACTGTCTGTTGTTTGTGCTTCCTGAATTGCATGTTTAAATCAGGAATTCCAAAACATTGGCACTTGCTAATATGATAATATGCACTTCATATGCGTAGTTGTGGATAATAAAGAAGAGACTGCAGGTGCATTTCTGAGGGCAGCAGTTTAAAGCTTCTGCCGCTGTGATTGAGAACAAAGAAATGTAGTCATAATGTCAATGCAGACATAAATTGTGGAGGAAAAGGCGCTGTAGGCCACTTTGAAGTCCATTGCAGATTATTACTTTTGTGAATGAGCCACACGACTCCGCGTGGATGTTTGATGTGCGGTGAAGGTCTGTAAAATGAACTTCTTGAGAGGGTGATAAACATCATGCCTGTGCCCCTTTTTCTCGTTTCAGCTGGCATGCGCCCTTCCCTGAGGCTTTCAGCTCGCGCTATTATACTTTTCTATCCCCGACACGTGCAGATACAAGAGCCTTGGCTGGACCTCATGCGGAACTCCCAAATAGCGGATTTAACCTGAACCCCTTCAGAAATCAACTGATCCACACATACACAACGTGCACGGAAAAAAAACACTCTCAGGAAGCCAAATTGGATGTAGGCTTGTCTGCATGAGTTCCAAAGATAAGCAGAATGTATTTCTATAATTTGTATAATTCTATAATAATTTGTATTATTATTTATATAAAAAAATAGTGTAATGGATTAAGGAATGTTCGTACATCTGTTGATTACGATCTGAACTCGCAGATTAGCGTGAATGAACCGGCATTTTATGAATTTCTATCGTTGAAAGGTTTAGAAAATGATGTAAAACTGCCAAAAGTAAATGCTTGTTGACTTACTGTTATCAAACTGTATTTTATAAGACAACAAATGTCATTTAGGCTAATATAGGCTACAGTATCATAAAAACGGGATTTTACAATTAAATAGTAGGCTATGAATTACCTTTTAATTGATTGATAACATCTTTAACAAGGAAATAGTTATCATTTTAAGGTACGTTTATATATATATTTTAATCCACTTAAAGTATTAAGCACTAAGTATTAATTGGTTATTTTTAATCATTTTAAATATTTTATTTATTTATTGATGCTTATAGAGTTGTTTTAGTGCCATATTTATTGCATTTTTTTTATTTATTTTTTGCTCGTGAGGCCAGTTTTGGTGAACTTTAAGTCAGCACGTGGCCTTCAATGATCCACCTGTGTTATTATTCATACATTAAACAGACCTCAAATAGGTTGGTATCCTACGTTTTCATTATATAATTTCATAAAGGCTGCAGATAGGAACTTTAAAACACACACTGACCAAAATGACGTCACGTGCACTTGTAACAATAAAGATTTACACTGTGCACATTAGAGCTAGTTGACGTTTTTATTTTTGAGATGACTAAAACTCACCCCGAGGGTTTGATGTAATCAAGCGCAATCGTGTGTATAATATGCATAAGCAGTTTGCTTGACAGATTAGATGACTCTGTATCTGCGATCTATATCCATGCACCTGCTGCATAACCGTTATTTTATGCGCTGTGACCCAGACTGACGCTTCAATGGCTGCGCTCATTACAATGATGCCCATTATGTTGTCAGACATTGCTATGAGTTGTTTATGCATCTCAGAGTCACATTACGAAGCAAAGAAGCAAGCACAGATTTTTTTTTTTTTTGTAGAAAACGTTATATTTATTCGTACAAACACGCTTGCACCAGATTTATATTTTGAGGTAAATACATAATAGAATAAATCTCTTTATATACAATAAAAATACAATAGCATGAAAGCAACAGGTTGAATAAATAAAACAAAAAGAAAGTGGTGGGAAAGCAGTCGTAACTGTATACGGATCAGCCAGACAGGAGAGGTTTCTTCGGGTCAAAATACATAATGCATAAGGCCAGATCTTTGTCTTGTCCATTCATTCAGTCTATTGTCACAGCGTTGAAACTGAATTTTCACGCTCGTTTTTCTGCTTTATCGCTCTACAAATTGTAATATTGACTTTTCACCTTGGACTGCAAAGGCCAATCAGTCTTGCTTTAAATTATAATTTTCTCTAACAGGCGTTTAAGGTCATGCTCCAAAGAATGCGCAAAAGTGCAAAGATATCGGAAAAGGCATCAATATCGGTAACAAAACGTACAAAAATAAGAACATTCTCATCTGTGAACTGTCGTTAAGGCAAACAGTGAATAGCTAATGTTGTGCTCTTGGTTCTATTAGAAAAGTAAGAGCAAAGTCCTCTGATTTTACACTACACGCTTCAGCAGACTCTATACAGACATGAGAACGCTCGAGTCACATTAATAGATGCTAGGCACGAAGTTGTGGTAGCTGTAAACTACATCGGTCTGCAAGTATCCAAAATCGTCCATGGCTGCGGGGCTGCCCGGGTCTGAATTGCAGTAAGACGGGGATGAAGACGAGGGGGATGAAGACGAGGAGGATGTGCCGGATGGCCAGGAGCAAGAGTCACCGCCGGGGCTGGGCGCATCTCCCATGCAGCTTAGTCCTGGGAGCAGCAGCGCAGGGTCTCTGGGCTTGTTCTGCCGCTGGTCTGCGATCCGGATGGTCTCGGAAAGCGCCCAGATGTAGTTGTGAGCGAAGCGCAGAGTCTCGATTTTGGTCAGCTTCGTGTCGTCGGGAAAGGCAGGCAGCACGCTTCTCAAAGCATCCAAGGCGTCGTTGAGGTTGTGCATTCTGTTCCTCTCGCGGTCGTTGGCCTTCACCCGGCGGTTCTTCTTCACGACGTGCACGGTGGCTTCGTTCCTCGCGCGCCCCCTGCGCCGCTTTTTCTGCTGGAGCTCGGCTGGAGACGCAGGCGGCTTGCCGCAGGAGGACGCGGGGGACGCGGAGTGGAGGCTGCTGCGTGAGTCCTCATCATCCGTGTGCGTAAAGGAGTAGTCGCAGCTTGAGGTGTCCATGTCGGAGTAGACAGTCTCCATTGTTGGTAACCTGGAGAAATAGCAAGATTCAAGTTAGGAATACGCCAAAAACAAGCTCAGAAAGCCATTCCAAGTTCTCTGCGCGCAGCACTGAGGGTGCTTGGTCCTGCCAATACACACCTTATGTGGGCTGGGAGATGAAACTGGGTGTTTGAGGTCTTGCAGAGTCCTGCAGATAGTTTGTGTTGAAGTTTAAGGCACGCGTCTGTCTTGCTCTTACCCCTCAATCAGCTCGTGCGAGCTTGTGAGCTTGGCACACGACTGGCCTCACCTACCTTATATACCCTGGTGAGACAATGGACGTACCCCCCTCGCTTTAGCATTTTTGTGAAGGATGAATGAATGGTTTGCATCAGGTCTGCCCCGTGCCGCACGACCATCTCATTAGCATAATTTATGCCTGTTGTTTGTTCGCCCTCTGAAGCGTGCCTGTAATCACCGCTGGCCAATCAGAGAGCCGGAGAGCTGACCAGCCACGCGAGCAGAGCTGTTGCTATCTGTCCAGCATGCACCAAGCCCACTTTAACTTAAATCTTAATAACTTCAAAGAGGGAAAACAGCTTGAATGACTATTTTGCTTCCAGTCAGAGCATTAGCGATCTGGTCTGGACCTGGCACTTATTGCTCTTATAAAGTCATAAAAAAGTTATTGTTTTACAATGTTACTTAACATTACTTATTTCCACAGAAGTGATGGATGTGTCAGGGGCTTTTTTTTTCTTTTCTCCCTAGAAAGGGGCGGAGGGGAGGAAGAAGGGCTTTGCCCACAGCTGAGAGATGTTGCCAAGGAGATTTTGACAGGATTAGGCACAAGTGCACGAGACCTGATTGCATTTCAATGGCAGAAACACGTGAGAAAATGAAACAACTGAATTACTTAAAGCGGGTCTGATCTGGACCCCGAAACAATCGTGCACGCTGCACATTTTAAGAAAAGAAAGCAACGCAGCGCACGTGGTTGAGGGTCTGCTGCGAGTAAAGTGAAATATGCGAGCTGAATAGACGTGATATTTCAATGCACAATGGCTATTGCAACATTAAAAAGCGAGCAGCATTAAAACGCGTAAGATTTGCATGGCAGGTGTGGAAAGGTGCATTGCTCTTGGATTGGCATGTGACGTGTGAGGCGCAGAACTCTCTTTATTCTCGGGGAGAATGGTCTTTTAATTTATTTTATATCTGTTTATGCAATTCGAATTAAAATTCAATTTTGCATTCGGCCCAGCATTAATCCCCGGGTATTAACGCGATTACTGTTCGCAAAAGATCTTTGAGTCAGAAAGTCTGATAGAAGTTTTCACATGGTAATCCCCGGAATAATCCTTTCCCCTGGCGCTGCGGCAGGATCGGGGCCAGAGGATCCTTTCTCCTTCTTCAGAATTCAAGCAGGGCAGAATAGGGCCATTACTTTTGAATGATAATTAATTCCTTACTCCAGTGCTTCAATTGTACGGGGATACCACACCCCAAATAAGAAAATCACCCCCACGGCCTCGAGAAGGCCTTAAGAGACTGAAAATAAATTCTAGGGTTACAATGTTTAAAGACACTCCCTGTTCTAATAGTCTTGGAACTTGAATCAAATCTCCACTTATTTATTTATTTATTTATTTATTTAGTAATTAACTGCATTAGGTTTTGTGCAAATAAAATATCATTTATGTTTCCAATGTTGGAAAATGTCAACTATTTCTTTCTTTCTTTCTTTCTTTCTTTCTTTCTTTTACATTTATTAAGTTATGTAAACATTCATTCATCTAAATTCTTTTTTTTTCAATAACTGGGCTGTTAGCTACTGCATTTTGTGCTGTATTTACAAGCAAAATTCAAAATTTGCCATATTTTGTCAAGAATGTCTAAGTTAATATGCAGTGATTTATAATATTAATTACTTTACAAAATGATTTTTTGCATTTTATTAATTTTATTAACATCAAAAACAACATTATATTACATTGTATTATATTATATTATTCATTTACATGAATGACATCATGAATATTTGTATTTTATTACATTTAAAATACATAAAACATTTATTAAACAATATTAGATATTATATTATATTATATTATATTATATTATATTATATTATTTAACTGAAAATAACAACAACAACAACATCATTTACATTTAATGTTAATGTAACTAAAAGCTGCATTTCAGAAACATTACATTCCTATATTTAAAATATATATGTAAATGAACCTATTTGTTTGCCAAATACACCTGAAACATATATATATTTTTTGTATTTATTTACAAGATTTCAGAACAGGTGCTATTATCAAAATGCAATGGAATCTCATTACAAGCGATGTGAATGTAAATTTCGTCTCTCTTTGTGAGTCAGACACATAATGTACCAGTTCGTGAACCTAGTACTATCAATCAGATGTCCAAGTCTAAATACAAACCCTACGGTGGGGCATTCACTTGTCTCGGTGTATTTGTGCAAGTGCATAATTTACCTCTAGTTTACCCTGCATCAGTGCTAACAATGAGAGCTGTGTCTCTAAAGACTTTATATTTGAAAGTAACCAGGGCAACTCTTTGGTAAAATGAGAAGAAGCTTTGCACAAGCTACAACACCGTAAAAGGGAGGAAGTATACAGCCATTCCCTGACTAATGATAAGTTCATACACCTGACCTCACCAGACTGTTCCATGCATTAGACTTTTCGCTTAGCAGACCGACTGTCTTTCTTTTTTTTGCAACAATATCCATTTTTTGACGATTTTCGGATTTCTGTTTCTACATGTAATGCCCCCCAGAAACATAGGTTGAGTTGATGGCATCACTTGTAGGTGTTCAAATCAGCCATATGGTTTTGAGTGCAATAACTTGAATCTCTCGCCAACAATGGAGTAATTGAGAAGGGAAAGAAGTCTGAGCTTGACTCGACAAAGCTGCAAAAACTCCTTCTTTCACTCTAATGAAGCTGTTGTCTGGAGATTCTGTGTGGGGTTGGGAGGGTGGTGGTGGACGTGATTTGTCATACAATCTGAATCTTTAGGAGGGCTGGAGAAAGACCTCCTCTCCATATGTCTGCTTATTTTGCATCTGAAAGCTACCTTTGGCGAGAGCAGGGGAGAGGGGGAAGGAAAGTAGTGCGCTGAAGCTCAGGAACAGGGCTTTCTTTCCTTCAGCTCTGAGAGCACTCAGATCAACACTGGAGAAACTACAGCTTTGCTCTCAAAAAACAAAAGCGCCACAAGAGAAATATTATTTCAAAAAAGTGTGGTAGGTTTGCTTAGAAATGTTTCGTTTCTTTCACCTAGTTGTTAAAAAAATGACACCTAAAAATGATAACATCTAAGTTTTATTCAAGTCAAAAATATTATTTAATATCACTAAATCAACCTAAATACATTATACCAACAAAACTACATTTTATGGGTTAAATCAAGTCGAAATTAAGGTATCAGTTGCAGGTCACCACTTTTTGTCACAGTGTATAATATTTCCTTTGTATAAATCAGTCACAGAAAATTAAGAAAAAAAGCAAAAGAAAAAAGGTATATTAGAGTTTTGCATTATGTACTTGTTTCCTTTGAAAGTAGAACTTACTTCTGTGTTGCATAAAGTGATTAAAATATTTAATTATACTGTAATAATATATATTTGTATTTTTGTAAGCAAATTAAATAAAATGTATGGAATGACGGACGGAAATAAAGCAAGAAGTAACATCCTCCCTAAACACAGCATGACAGAAGGGCATTTAAATAAACCTATTTTTAATCCTGTTTATTGCTAGAAAATTACAAAATCACGTAATTCAGTTTTTTTGAATACCTAAAATAAATATCTGACAAAAAAAAAACTAAAATAAATAGTAGTTTTATAAAATAAATGTCTCAAGAAATGTTTGTTTGAAGCGAGTCTTCTAGGAAAGTGTTTGACTTTTAATTTGAAAAGTCACCCGGAAACACTCTTGTACAACAAGAAGAAGAAGAAGAAGAAGAAGAAGAAGAAGAAGAAACACTCTTGTAGCTGGATTCGCGCTTTTGAGTGTCGGCGCGTGAACACGCAGAAATCAACACTCACCGCTTTTTAAAATTAAAATCGAGATATCTTTAAGATAAAAAACTTTTAAGAGATGTTTTATCACGTAAGTTCGTAATTGTTTCGATTTTACGTGTAAAATGTACATTAGCATTAAGTGTTCCATATGTTCTTGTCATGTATATGCATTGATGCTGTTTTGTCTCGGCTAACGTTAAGTTACCTGCACACTCACTAGGTTTAGAAAATGTTGGATGTAATAAAGCTAGCTAGTTAAATCTAGTCATTTTGGAGATTGATGGATATTATGTTGATAAAAAAAAAAACGAATCAGTCAATGTAATTGTTAACGCAGAGTATTCTAGATACGTACATTAATTGCATTTACCTTCATGTGACTTGTTGTCATGATAGTTATGAATTTATTATAACTACATATAGTTGTTTTCTCAATAACCATCCCAAATAGATCTCTTTGGAGCATGAGATTCTCCTGCATCCACGGTACTTTGGACCGAACCTTTTGAACACAGTCAAACAGAAGCTGTTCACTGAGGTGGAGGGAACATGTACGGGGAAGTAAGTCCAACAGAAAGCAAGACATCTGACTTTTTTCACTGAATATTATGAAATGTGAATCTCAAATGTCTCTCTTTTGTTTCACAGGTATGGCTTTGTTATTGCAGTAACCACAATCGATAATATTGGAGCAGGTGTTATCCAGCCGGGCAGAGGTTTTGTGCTGTATCCCGTCAAATACAAGGCCATCGTGTTCCGTCCCTTCAAGGGAGAAGTTGTGGATGCTGTCGTCACCCAGGTTAACAAAGTACGGGTCCATTTTATCTTCTGTTAGTGCTCTTATTTTCATTCTTAGTTCATGGAGAGAGCCCTTGTATAAAGAACTTACTTGCACAATGATCTTTTAAATGGTTTTGATAAAACTCACTGTCCCTGCGACTGATTTTTCAGACTTCAGTACAATGTTTTTCTCTCTTTCTTTTCCCAGGTTGGACTCTTTACAGAAATTGGCCCCATGTCTTGTTTCATTTCTCGTCATGTAGGTTGTTTATATATCAAACTGTGTAAATATTAGTCATTGACGCTTGTAATTGTTTCATATCCGTGTTTCTGTTATGTCTAGTCTATTCCCTCTGAGATGGAGTTTGACCCGAACTCAAATCCTCCATGTTATAAGACAGTCGATGAGGTAAGACTCAATAAATCAGCTTTAGGAAATGTTTTATTGAGGAGAATTCTTCAAGTCCTCATTTGCACAAATATAGGTGGTTTCAGTTTGTTTTCTTCAACAGGACGTTGTGATCTTTTTTTTTTTTTTTTTTTGAATTTCAATTTGGATATAATTCTAAAGGTTTTTAATTATTCAATTACTTTTTTTGTTTCTTTTTTTTATTAGTTTGCCATTGGATCTCTCATGGATGACTACCTGGGTATGTATTCTTTTCTTGTAATGAAAACATCTGTCACAGCTGTGTTTACAGTCACTTGCTGTTAGCTGTGCCATATCTTTATTGATTTATAATTTACAATAACTGTTGTACCTGTAATTATTAAAATATCAAAACAGATTCTTTCAATTCATTTCAATGTTGTTTCCCCCCCAATAACGTATTGCCTATTCTTTGTCTAATTTATGTTGTACTATCCAACTATTGTCTAAGAGTTTTATTCTCATTCTTCTAGGTCTTGTGAGCTGATTCTTCTGCCAAGAATATAAGACATATGAAACTTGATGCTGTGGTGATGCTAAATAGTTTGTATATACTGTAATTATTTTCCCATTCATTTGAAGTTGTCTTTTTCCCCCCTCTTTTTATTGTTATTTTTATCCCCATGTTAGTAGTATATCCATAGTTTTCCCATGGCAACAGTTCAATTGTGGAACAGCATCAAGTTAAATGGGAAGAGCATGTAGCTCTACGTGATGGAAAGACTTTGAATTGTTTAATTAAAATATCATCAGTTGGACTCCTGTGGATCCTGTGAGCAAAAGCAATTCACAAGCATGTTATGGAAAGTCAAAGGTATCATTCATCACATTGCTTTTAGAGTTATTCATCTCTAAGCTAATTTTTAAACATCTTTTTGTACATGCCAGCCAGCCTGTACTTGAATATATTTCTCTTTTGTAATACAGCACTCACAAAATTTGACCTTGTCTCCGTCTGGTTTTCTTGTTTTAGTTATTGCGTGCTCTGTGATTCTTTTGTAAGAGAGGCGTAATACATAGGACACAGTGAGCATTGCTGATTTTTGCTAATATTTTGTTATTGGTACCCCACTCTGAAAACGATATTATTATTATTGCAACAGCTTTGGCAGGAAAATGTTTGTAATTCATACTTTCTTTCGTGCCAGTCACACAGTTGCACACTGCCGAAAGAAATATTTAAAGGAAGAGTTCACCCCAAAAATAATCATTTGAAGAATATTTACTCAAAGTTCAAGCGATATTGCTACACTCTTATTGATTATGAACCAGTAATTAAATCAGCCAAATGTTTAATAAAAGTTTTTTCTATTTTTCCCCCCACCTTAATGTTCAAAACCTGTATGACCTTATTCAGTGGAACACAAAAAAGCAGATGCTGGACAGAACGATAGGGACAGTCTATTAGGTGATTTTGTATTTTTATAGAAAAAAAAGGACTTTTATTTTTTTATTTATTTCAGTACTTTCTCAGATTGGAATACAATGTGGGATTTAATTTTTATTTAAAAAAAAAACATATAAATACGCTTCATAAACAAAACTTAGAATGACAATATTCATACATTCGTCCGTCCATCTATTCATTCTATTTATTCCAAAATGAGACTTCTATCTGAATATCAAAAACTATCACGATGTTCCCTAAAAATAAAAACACGTTTATTATTAAACAAGATAAAAAATGAGTCTATACATTTCAGAACAGGTGTTACCAAAAAAGGAACAAGAAAATTACAATTTACAATAAATTAAAAGAAGTGCACGACGTGTCTTCCTTTTTTAGCTTCTTACGTCATTCAAAATAGATCCATATAATTTAATGTGGTTTATAAAATGCTTAAAATATTGCTGATCTTTAGTTCATTTTCTCACATGAATCGGATACTTTCCAAACAAAATAAACAAATGTATAAAGAAGAAAAAGCACGTCCAGCTCTCACTGTCAAGTCTTTATTGCGTATTATTTCTGCGACAGGCCTGGCATTTACGTCAGCACCGCGCGACCCGTTCCTCCTTTCTCTCGTCCTGAAGATGGCGGCAGGGGTGAGTAAGATGGGAGAAAACCCTTAGACGCCGTATTACAGCACATCTCCATCCACAATCACCCCGTAATCACTCCGATCCTTATATCTTTATGCGTTGTTGTCGAGCCGTATTATTTAATAGCATCTTTTAAAGCTGGCGTGATGATTATTTTTGCTGTAAATATTCCCCACACCCCTTTATAAGGTGGTTAGAGTGATGACGGAGCGCTGCGCTCCTTTGTGCCACGTTTCCCTTGCTTTCCCGTCCACGCCGTTCACTCTCTGCTTTAAACACTTTGTAGAGTTTGGCAGAGCGTCATGTTATTTATTTGTAGCTTCACATTAAATGTATGAAAGCGAAGGGCATGTATCAGCAGCGTGAGCTGGTATAAACGCGTAACGTTAGTGAGTTGAGAAGCATTCCTTGCGTGGCCGTCGAGACATTTTTTAACTATGGACATCCAATTCTGAAATGTAGTGTTGATGTCAAATAATTTTAGGGTTTTAAAAGTCTTACTCGGAGGTTTCAAAGCTTAACACCACCATATGGTGTACAAATAAATGTACTGAAACCTTTCTTTCGTGCCAGTCACACAGTTGCACACTGCCTACTGAAATATTTAAAGGAAGAGTTCACCCCAAAAATAATCATTTGAAGAATATTTACTCAAAGTTCAAGCGATATTGCTACACTCTTATTGATTATGAACCAGTAATTAAATCAGCCAAATGTTTAATAAAAGTTTTTTTTGTTAATGTTCAAAACCTGTATGACCTTATTCAGTGGAACACAAAAAAGCAGATGCTGGACAGAACGGTAGGGACAGTCTATTAGGTGATTTTGTATTTTTTATAGAAAAAAAGGACTTTTATTTTTTTATTTCAGTACTTTCTCAGATTGGAATACAATGCGGGATCGAATTTTTATTAAAAGTCTTACTCGGAGGTTTCAAAGCTTAACACCACCATATGGTGTACAAATAAATGTACTGAAACATCAAGTGTTCGCTCTCTATTTGTGTATGCAAACTGTTTATAGTGTGTGAGGTAATTTATTTCAGGGAATTGACCTTTATAAGGTGGTTAGAGTGATGACGGAGCGCTGCGCTCCTTTGTGCCACGTTTCCCTTGCTTTCCCGTCCACGCCGTTCACTCTCTGCTTTAAACACTTTGTAGAGTTTGGCAGAGCGTCATGTTATTTATTTGTAGCTTCACATTAAATGTATGAAAGCGAAGGGCATGTATCAGCAGCGTGAGCTGGTATAAACGCGTAACGTTAGTGAGTTGAGAAGCATTCCTTGCGTGGCCGTCGAGACATTTTTTAACTATGGACATCCAATTCTGAAATGTAGTGTTGATGTCAAATAATTTTAGGGTTTTAAAAGTCTTACTCGGAGGTTTCAAAGCTTAACACCACCATATGGTGTACAAATAAATGTACTGAAACATCCAGTGTTCGCTCTCTATTTGTGTATGCAAACTGTTTATAGTGTGTGAGGTAATTTATTTCAGGGAGTTGACTCAGCTGTGTCCGCCTCAGGGAAAGTGCTGTGTAATGCTCTGTGAGTGGTCATAATGAAGGGACAGCTTCTGTTGGCACTGAGTTTGTGTTACAGATGACTGAGTCTGAACGAGCAGCATCAGTTTCAGCAATGTGATCTCAAACCTTGTGTTTCTGCAGACTCTCTACACATACCCAGAGAACTGGAGGGCCTTTAAGGCTCAGATCGCTGCCCAGTACAGTGGGGCTCGTCTGAAGATTGCGAGCGCCTCCCCTGCCTTCACCTTTGGGCAGACGAACCGATCCCCTGCTTTCCTCAGCAACTTTCCCTTGGGCAAGGTCAGTATTCTCATGCCTTTTTTTAATTCATGTGTTCTGGATGTAGATGGAATTTATCAATGTTGTTCCTGTCCATTTAGGTTCCTGCTTACCAGGGTGATGATGGCTTCTGTCTGTTTGAGAGCAATGCCATTGCTCACTTCTGTAAGTAAGCTTTATAGGGCCTATTTATGCTTGGCCACTTCATGCATTTCTTTCGATTGGACAGCGATTTGTTAAAAGGGCTCCATTCGCACTTTCACAGAAATTTTTATCCTCAAAACAAATATAAATCTTTAGTTCTTTTGGTATATGGGAATTCAACAAATGTGTTGCATTTCATTCATCCTCGGATTTCAAAATCAAAGGCCGCAATAGGTGAGAGAGAGCGCGAGCATTTTAATGAAGATGACTGTGTGTTGAGCTTTGGGATGCGATGCCGAACATTGAGTTTTCCTAAACGGATCCTAAATTGCATTGATTTTTTTCCTAAAGCAATAGTGAGGAGTAAATTAGGGTGTATAAAGGCAGAAACTGATGCGAGTTTTCTTGTGTACGCTAATTGAAGAGCATGCATTTGGAACTCGTATACAAGTAATTCAAATAGTTCAATGTCTTTTATTAAGGTGTAAAGATAAAAAGGCAATCACAATATGCATTCATTGCTGGAAAATGAACAACATAACTGCCGTTTATTAATCACATTAATTTCTATGAAAAATTTCCTTTGCAAAATTTGCCGATAATTGCCTACACACATGATTTGCAGACACCATCCAATGCCTGCCACACGTGTTTTCAGAGAGCACATATTATAATAACTTATATGATCCATAAAGAGATATTTGTGTTTTATAGATGTTGATGCATTTGTTCATTGCATTTGATTTTAATATGACCTGCAGTTTATGAAGAGGAATGCATTCGGAATGTTCTTTTTTTTGTGTGTGTGTGCGTTCGTATGTTTTAATTTTATGAACTGTTGTATGTTCAAATTTTAAATGAGGTACCAGGTCTTTTTCACGATCAGAGAAAATGCGTAAATAGTGTATAAGTGTAAGTGTAAATAGGCTCGTATATGAACTATTGTAATGCTTTAAAAAACGTTTAGTGTTTTATTACACACAATTAATGCTGTTGTTTCCTCCTGACAGTGAGCAATGATGCCCTTCGTGGCAGCACTCCCCAGGACAGTGCCCAGGTGCTGCAGTGGGTCAGTTTTGCTGACTCTGAGATCATCCCTCCAGCTAGTGCCTGGGTGTTCCCCACCTTGGGTATCATGCAGTTCAACAAACAGGTTAGCTTTGAATATATTTGTGTAATGGTTTCATCTGTCAGGAATTGAATGGTTTTTGTAAGTCTGCACTTTGTCTTGTTTGTAGGCCACAGAGCAGGCTAAGGAAGAGGTGAAACGCATCCTCGCCATCCTCAATCAGCACTTAAACACTCGCACTTTCCTGGTTGGGGAGAGAGTCAGTCTGGCTGACATAACTGTTGTCTGCTCTCTGCTCTGGCTTTACAAACAGGTGAGTTTGCAGGGTGCCATGAAAACCTGAGCTGTGACCAGGTTGTTTTAATTAGCGATGTGTATTCACAAAATAGGCCCATATATATCTGGGCCCGTATTTATCAAGCCTCTGAGAATTACTTTCAAGAACGCTGCTAAGAATTGACTTAAGTGTAAAAAAAACTTCTTGGCTCAAAGCTGCGCTTAAAAGTTAGTTATCAAGCATCTCAGTCGTAAGTTAAGCGAAGTGTTGGACTAAATCTTAAGTGTCAGTCTTAGAGTTGATTCACGACACGCCACAAACGGGGATTTTGGATGACGAAATACGCATGGACCAATCACTGAATAGATTTCCTTATTTAAGAATATTCTCAGATAAATTCGCATTCCTAATATTGCCTATCTTTAGTGATGCAGTGCGGAGAGCCGCTTCAGAAACTTGCATATAATACTCAAGCTAGACTGAAGTCCGTCTCAAATAACTGCGAGAGTGAGAGTGATTCTTAGCTTTAAGAAATTTGATAACTTGCTTTTATACTTAAGTTTGAAAGTAGGAGTAAATTTAATGAATTCTCAGCACTTGAGACTAAAATGGCACTTTGAGAAGCTTGATAAATACGGCCCCAGATCTCATTTTAGTTCACCTGGAGCCGGTTGCATAAAAGCTTGAAACTAGTTTTAAAAGTTAGTCATCTAATTTTTTCTTTAAGACGGTCCATAATTTTCTTTAATTTAGTTGCATTACATCGTAGATTAGTCTGTTAAATCCCAAAATGAGACTGATTACCCCATTGCTAACTGCTAGTTGGTTAAACAAGTAATTAAGACAGTCTTAACACAGAGGCTAAGTTTATGCAGCTGGCCTCTGATATTAGTGATTTTTAATTTTCAGAATATATCTATTGAATATTTAAAGGGATAGTTCTCCCAAAAATGAAAATTCTGTCAGTACTTGCCCTCATGTCGTTCCAAACCTGTAAGACCTTCGTTCATCTTCGAAACACAAATTTAGATATTTTTGATGCATTCCGAGAGCTCTCTGACCCTCCCATTGATAGCAATGTAATTAACTCGGTCAACGTCCATGAAACGTAGTAAGGACATCGTTAAAATAATCCATGTGACATCAGGGGTTCAACCGTAATTTTACGAAGCTGCGAGAATTCTTTTTTTGAGCAAAGAAAACAAAAATAACGACTTTAGTCAACAATTCGTCTCCTCCGCGTCACCCTATAGCGCCATTTTGGAGAGTATCACATACGTAATCAACGTATGCTGTTCTGTGTCAGCAGCACCGTACGCGGATATGTTGTTTACGCTTTGATCTGAACGTAAACGACGTGTCTGTGTACATGCGTTGTTTACGTATGTGATACTCTCCAAAATGGCAGGAGACAAATTGTTGAATAAAGTCGTTATTTTCTTTGCGCACAAAGTATTCTCATAGCTTTGTAAAATTATGGTTGAACCACTGGTGTCACATGGACTATTTTAACGATGTCCTTACTACGTTTCTGGACGTTGATCGTGTTAGGATCCTTGCTGTCTATGGGAGGGTCAGAGAGCTCTCAGATTCCATCAAAAATATCTTAATTTGTGTTCCGAAGATGAACAGAGGTCTTACAGGTTTGGAACGACATGAGGGTGAGTAATTAATTATAGAATTTTCATTTTTGGGTGAACTAACCCTTTAACACTGATTTCTTCCCATTTAAGATTACTAAAGAGGCATTACGAAGATTGAATTTTAAATGGTGCTGTCCTGTTATTATAAAGGCTATAGTGTGTCTTAATGGTCTATTTTGCTGAATGTCATCTGTTCATCACCCGTTGGCTTGAACCGTTTTAATGACTAATGTGCAATAAATGTACTTAATAAAGCTCCAAGGTATTAAACAGATCAAACCTACATTATATAACTTGTATTAGTGATTGAATAATCAGTTACATAATTAAAGGGATAGTTTGTCCAAAATTGAAAATGATCTACTCACCCTTGTGTTGTTCTAATGCTGTATACCCTTTTTTTCAGACCACAAAAGGAGATTTATTTTTTAAAATGATTTTTCATTTTGGTTGAACTATCCTGTCATATTTATAGTGTTATATTTCAGTTTGACATTGGTATTTTCGTTCAAATGTTTATTTGGTCCTCAGTTGAGTGTAATCTGTACGGGTTTCGTGTTTGCTGATGTCTTATTGTGTCTTTCATCTTCTAGGTTCTTGAGCCTGCTTTCCGTCAGCCCTACCCCAATGTCACTCGCTGGTTTTTGACCTGTGTCAACCAACCTCAGTTTAAGGCTGTTTTGGGCGAGGTCAAGCTCTGTGAGAAAATGGCTCAGTTTGATGGTACGTTTCTCAAACCTCCTTGCTGTGTAGTTTTTGCATTTCAGCCTGAGCTTGAATTGAAATGCAGAAAATCAGTCTGGTTTCATGGTTATCAGCACAGCGTCATGAAGCACAACCAAAGATGTTTCCTAAATCCATAATTCCATCCTACCATTATGGTGGCAGATACTGTAAACCACTGTAGAACATTCTTTAGGCTTAGTAAAATATTGCCAAACCCTATAAAATTATATAACAATGTACATTCTAAAAGCAACTTAGAAATACATTTTCCAATATTATTTTGCTAGATATATAAAGCTTTTTCCCATTTACCAGAAAAAAAGAAACTTGTAAAATATAGGCTTTTATTTTGTGTATAGGCTTTACATTGGATATTTTATTAGTATATGTAATGTAACAGTTTGTCATATCCCTCTTACCTCAGCGGTATTTCCTTGAGGGCTTTTTTTCTCACATTTTAACAAAGATAATGCTGTGATATTGAAGCCAGTAGAACCTCAAGCAGAAGCTCTACGGACCTCGGCTTCCTCCAAAATAACTGAATGCACAAAACTGACACAATATCTTGGGTGTTATTTTGGAAGTTGAAGTGTGCATAGAAATGTGGTTCAGTGGGTTTTTTTTTGTTTTCAGAGAAGATATAAGCTTGCATAATAAAGCTCAAAGAATATTCCTTATGTCTTATAGAAGCATAAATAATAGTGCAGCAGTTCTTGGCTTTTAATATATTTTTCAATATTGAGTGTAAGTGTGCTTTTATTTAAATTCGTCATTTCTCTAGCTAAGAAGTTTGCTGAGATGCAGCCGAAGAAGGAGGCTCCTGCCAAGAAGGAGAAGGGTGGTAAGGAAGGAGGCAAGCAGCAGCAGCAGCAACAACAGCAGCAGGAGAAAAAAGAGAAGAAAAAGGAGGAAAAGAAAGCCGCCCCTGCTGAGGAGGAGATGGACGAATGCGAGGCTGCCTTGGCTTCTGAGCCGAAAACCAAGGACCCATTTGCTCACCTTCCAAAAAGGTACTTGATACACCCTTCACTTTAGAAATAGCTACTTTTTGAGAGTTTGTTTGCGCTCTAATCAGTATGCCTTTGTCCTCTTGTCACTAGTTCTTTTGTCATGGATGAGTTCAAGAGAAAATATTCCAACGAGGACACCCTGACCGTGGCGTTGCCTTACTTCTGGGATCACTTTGATCGCGAGGGCTTCTCAATCTGGTACGCTGAGTACCGCTTCCCTGAGGAGCTGACCATGTCCTTCATGAGCTGTAATCTTATCACCGGTACGGTCGGGTCACATTGACTTTTTGATTTCATTTTGTTTGATGTATCTCTCTAAACAAAGTGACAGGAGTGTTCTTACTTGTTCTTCCAAGTTTATTCTTTCCAATTCAGCGTGTACTACTTGCGCAAGAGTGTAGCGTTGCATAGTTTTTCCACAGTATGTACAAGTACACTCTTGCTCTTTTCCTCAGGAATGTTCCAGCGACTCGACAAACTGCGTAAAAATGCCTTCGCCAGTGCCATCCTCTTTGGTGCGAACAATGACAGCTGCATCTCTGGTGTCTGGGTCTTCAGAGGCCAGGAGCTTGCATTTACTGTGAGTGATTCACATGCGTCCATAACCCTGTTTCTTGTCTTTTATGAATGTTTATAGATAGACTCGGGGACAATCACCTTATATAAAATGGATATGTTAGATAAGGTATTGCGACAATTACAGATGCCAGATTGTGTAGTGTTTCCCAATCAGTGGGACTTGTGTACCCCTTCATCAACAACAAACCAAAAATTTTATTAGTTTACTGTAGTGACTATAATTTTGGTTTGCTTTTAAACTGACATTCGATACTGTGGGAGAAAACCAAAGCTTCCTCTCCCTTTGAGACACCTGAGCTTTTGTTTCACAAGTTTTGACAGTTCTGGAGGTGATTTTTGTATCTGGTGTTGTGAAAAGAAGTTGTGCATTTTACTATCCACATTCTTACACTTCATTTTTTCTGAATGAACTGAATGTCAACATCAAAGAAATTCGATATTCATAATTGAAACCTGTCATTATTTTATAGTTTTAACAATTAGGGCTGTGTATCACCAGCAAAGTCACGATACAGAGGCCACGATACGGTTTATTAAACACTGCTTACTATAGTGCCATTTCTAACTATTGGCAGAGCAGGCAGTTGACCTCTGCATTATGAAGGGCCTCCATAACTGTACCACAGTACAATATAGGTAATGGCATATGTTTCATGTTTACATTGGGCACTCCCCACCAGGTACAATATTCTGATTGTTTGCATCTTGTTTTTAAGCCCATAAATAATAATGTACTCGTTCTAATAAATTTATATTGTAATGTACTCATACTAATATATAAAAAAAATCGTCTTTACATTGCTGGTAGGTTATCATTGCACAAATTAACACAATTTCTACATTAAAAAAAAATAAAAATAAAAATTATAAGAGTTCTAAATTAATGCGCTGTCTTCACTGTATCTCACGCACACACACGCTCAGATCACATTGCGCGCGCACAGACATTCAGTAACACAAACTTTTTAGCGCTGCCCCGCAATTTTATCAATATCAGGCAACCCCGTTGTGTTCCTCTGCGGCCAGATTAAACCTTGCTGTAGCCTATATATTATGCTCTATTTTTTAGAAACCTCGCACTTTTCGACTCCATTTTAAATGGTGCTCTCGTATTCAAATTAAGCGCGGTCCACTGCTACACACATGCCACAATATCGATACAGGGCCAGCTGTATCGATACTCGTATCGATGTATCCGAACACAGCACTATTAACAATGCAAAATCAGTTAATGTGGTTTGCAATGATTTTTTTTTTTTTTTTTACAATCTAATGCATCGCATCGACTAGATCAGGTTTTAAAACTGCCAGCCAGATTAGAAGCGTTTATTCCAAGGCGCATGGTGAAAGCTTAGCTCCAGTGCATTGCGTCATATTTGGGCAAAGCACAGAGCAAGAGGAACATTAGCTGCTTTGAGTTTTGGCCAAATGTGACCAAATAACCAAACAATCTTTCCATCTCAACGGAAAGCAACAACAAATGCAGCAGGCTTTCAGGAGTAAACAGCCTGAATGTCCGAAGTCTTTCACGTAATCTAGTGTTGGTAAATAAAAACCGGTACATCACCGAAGCATATGTTCTCTGATGTGGAAAAAATTTCCTGTGTCTTTTGTTGATGCTGATTACAATCAAATTCTACGGTAGAAGCTTGCCAAAGTAGGCAGGTGCCAATCTGAATGTGTTGTCATCCTCTGACCATGAACATTAATGCTACATTTTGCTATATAGACTAAATTTTTTTTTTTAATAAAGGACATGCATTACTGTTGTGTGGTTAACATTGGGATTGTTTGGTTGCCGGACAGCACCCTTGATGTCCAATATGAAATATGGATGCTGAAGCAAAACTAGTTGATTCAATGTTTCAAACAAAAATGTGAAAACATTACGTCAAGGTTTTACCTGCGCCATGGGATAACCAGGCTAATGGACTGCTTTTGATTTGTCTATTTATTTGCAAATGTGCTTCATTCAGTCTTGTGCAGTCACATCAAATGGATACAAATGTTAGCATTTTTGGAAACTGGTGAACTGTGTATATTTTGATATGGTTAGTTGGCTTGTTTTGATTAAAAGGACCGTGCAAATCAGTTTAGTTCAGCATGCAACTACAAGCAACATGTAATGTAACAATTCAAGCATTACTTTACTAGCATTGTTTCAAATAAAAATGTTGAGCAATTTTTTTTCCTCAGCGAAAATGATGTAATGTCTTTTTTTCCCCCCTCGTCTCTTTACAGCTGAGTGAGGATTGGCAGATCGACTATGAGTCATACACTTGGCGTAAGCTGGATGTGGACAGTGAGGAGTGCAAGACCATGGTGAAGGAGTACTTGACATGGGAGGGTGAATTCAAACATGTAGGCAAACCTTTCAACCAGGGCAAGATTTTCAAGTGAGAACATCTTGCACCTGGTATTTATCACCAGAATCAATGGACATGAAAATTGTTTGCGAATCCCATGTAAAGGCTTTGAGCTGTGGTTGAATGGAAGACTTGAGTTGAGAAAAAATAAAACTTTTTTTCCACAACCCCACTTGTGTTCATTTATTTGTGAAGAGTGTTTATATAAGACACAATTCTGTTGTGAGTTTTACTCGCAAATCTTGTCATGTTGCCCTTCAATAGCAGTTATAAAATGTTTTATAAATGATTAACGGTGCAATTTTGCAAGCTTTGAACCAGGTTGAAAGTATCAAATTTGCTTTTAATTTGGTAGTGCTGGTTTTAATGTTCCCGGAAAGTCTTTTTCCACAGTGCATGATGCTCTCCTGGGATCTGCGATTGAGAAAGCTTATAAATTTTGATGCTCTCCTCGAATCTGGAAATCATTGAAACTCTGGAAACAAAATGGCCTCTTAGCCATTTAATTAAGGGATTGTTTGCAATGCATATTTTGACTGAAAAAAAAAAAAGATAAAACTAAAATCCACCAGAGGGCGCCTCGGGTCACGTATCGCATTTATGTTTTAACGCCCTAATATGGACCTAACAAAGCCTGTGGAATATTAAGGATAATTGAATTCAACTTTAGATGGGCGGTTCTTTTTTTTCGTAAACACATGCATGTGTGTGTGTGTGTATACGTGTGTGTATGTATGTGTGATTCACGATACAGCACGGCTTTGACCGCTTCACCCAATGGTTCTGTGTATCACTGAGCAACACCCTTAGCAACCACCCTTAGCAACATAAACAATACGTAATATAGCATCAAAACTGTTTCATGTGTTATGTATTTCAGCAGAATTAACTGTTTGTTATTTATTTAATGAAGTATGAGTGACCCCTGCTGGCCTTATGTTGCATCTTTCATCTTTAATTTTGAGAGTGGTAAACGTTTTATAAAAGCAATAAGGTACGAGAGGCCATGCTGTATCATGAATAAATCACAGCTGAAGGGGTTGCTGGCACTCTGCTTCACGTCATGCCTAACAACGCCCTTCAGCCGTGATTTATTCACGATACAGCACGGCCTCTCGTACCTTATTACTTATATATATATATATATATTATTTTATTTATTTTTTGGAGATCAAAATATGGTAAAGTTTTAACATTCTGCACCCTGAAGTCTTAGCACATTTAATTCCATTTCAGAGTTATGTGAATTTATTATAAAAATAAAGTTACAGTCATAGCTCAATGTATTTAATGATTTCTTTTTCATGGTTTCTTCATTTTAATTCTGTGAAATGCATCCTGGTCTGTTGCAATATTGTCAAGGTCATGGATCCGATATATATATGTATGTAAATGCACTGCAAATTACTTCAGATAAAAGTATCTGCTAAAGTTCTTCATCAGTACATAAAAGTACAGTACATTGAAGTCTTCGGGACATATAAAGTCTGACTCTTTACCACGGATATTTATTTGCAAGCATCTATTGCCATAGGCTAGACTTTAAGTTGCGAAATTGCTGTAACTAAGGAAAATGATTGCGAGCATAAGCTGTTCAAACATGTCTATCTGTTCTAATGCACCACTGGAATTGCAGTGTTTCTTTTTCTTGTGACAGGATGAGAATTTAGTCACTTGCTAATGTCCATGCACACACTTCTGTTGGCACAGGAGTATGCTGGGTTGTCATGTTAGTTGACACACCTGAGGTAAGACTGTATAAACTTCAGAGGGGAAAAAAAGAGCCACACCTTAGCCATGGGTGTAACTGGTAACTTATCCTTTTATTTTGTTTCCAACGCTTCAATGATTTCATGTGCTTGAATCTGGTTACTAATCCTCTGTATTTCATATTTGAAAAAGGAAAGGAATGCAACCTTGATCCGTGTGGGAGAGGTAAATAACATGGCCTGAAATTTGCTGTAAGTACATTAAACACACACGTGGGGGAGCAACTTAATCATGACTGAAATAAGGGTGATTGATTGCTAAAGAAATATTTCAGCAAGTAGGTCTACTCTGCGTACAAAAGATGTGATCGCTTTAGTGCTAAAGAGTTACACTGATAACATTCCTGACGAGTGGTTCAGTTGCTCAATGGTGAGCACTCACAGGGTGTGGCCTCGCTCAAGCACAGCTGAATGCGCTGCCCTCACTTAACCTTATACCTATGTGAGTGTGTTAGCAGGACGTTATCACACACTGATCGCTGATTCACTTGCATGCCTTTGAAGAGTACAGACATTGATTTCACCCCCATGTTCTGAGATAAAAGCAGTTCTGTGGGCATTTTGTATCACATGATGGATGCCTGATTGTATAACTCCCTGGACTGCATGTGTTTAGTTTTGCTTTAAGGCGCATATATAGTATCCACTGCCCATTCATTTTACTGACATTTGTGTAACCCTATAACACAATGCAATGAATTTAAAATACATGTAAAACACCTGTTAAAAATACATATGCTTAACATGAGTTAACTAAATTAGTTAACATGAAGTAACAATGGAAAATACTTCTAAAGCATTTATTAATCTTAATGTTAATTTTCAAAATGCATGACAAAATACATTATGAAAATTAAAAGTTGTATTTAATAGTTGTATTTATTTATTAATACATTTTTTGTTCTTTGAAATCTTGTACAAACTTGTAATCTTTGAGTGTTGGATATGATTTTTATCGATGTGCTATTTTTTGTATTGTGTTGTATTTTGTGTTTTTTAAATGTGAAACTATTTGTGCTGCCATTTTGACCAGGACTCCCTGGAAGAAGAAAGTTTGTATCTCAAGTGGACTAAAAAAAAGATATAATGAATCTGAGCTAACATGAACAGTTCTATTTTTATTAACTCATGTTAACAAAGTATATCTCCAAATATATTTTAAAATGTGATTTATTCCTGATGCAAAGCTGCATTTTCAGGCTTCAGTGTCACACGATCCTACAGAAATCATTCTAATATGCTAATTTGCTGCTCAAGAAGCATATTAACATTTAAAACATTTCCATAATATTTTTATGGAAATTATTCAACTTTTTTTTTTTTCTTCAGGATTCTTTGTTGAATAGAAAGTTCAAAAGAACAGCACTGATCTGAAATATAAACCTTTTGTAACATTACAATGTCACTTTTGATCAATTTCATGTGTCCTTGCTGAATAGAAGTATTAATCTAAAAAGGATATTCTTTTTCATTATGATCACCTAGTTCTTTATTTGTAAACCTTTAATTCTGTCTTTTCAATACATTTCGAGTCAAGTGAGTGAAAATATGATCCGTGTTAGGAAACGCGCAGGAACGTGAGAGTGTGGAACTGGAATGTTTGCCAGAAAACCTCCTCTTCCTTTGTATTGGTTGAGAGACTCTGGAGTTTGAAGGGTCAAACTAAACCAGATCGAAGAACAATACGTGCTGTAATGCCAACAGCAACACTACACCAGGATTCTTTGTTGAATAGAAAGTTCAAAAGAACAGCACTGATCTGAAATATAAACCTTTTGTAACATTACAATGTCACTTTTGATCAATTTCATGTGTCCTTGCTGAATAGAAGTATTAATCTAAAAAGGATATTCTTTTTCATTATGATCACCTAGTTCTTTATTTGTAAACCTTTAATTCTGTCTTTTCAATACATTTCGAGTCAAGTGAGTGAAAATATGATCCGTGTTAGGAAACGCGCAGGAACGTGAGAGTGTGGAACTGGAATGTTTGCCAGAAAACCTCCTCTTCCTTTGTATTGGTTGAGAGACTCTGGAGTTTGAAGGGTCAAACTAAACCAGATCGAAGAACAATACGTGCTGTAATGCCAACAGCAACACTACACTAGTGCTGCCAGCTCCCCCTGAAGTTCCCCAGCGCTGTTACTCCCTCCCCGGCTCTTCCCTTAGCTCCCATCTCACAGCTCCTTCCGGACTGATTTTATTAGGCTACACCAAGTACATGTGACAGAATGTTACAGAAACCAAGAGGCACCCAAGGTCTGTATTGTGCATCAAGAAAAAAGCCTGGTATGCCTCTGTTTCACACATCTGGAACGAGTGAGGTCTAGCAGCGGTTAGGAAAGCAGACCGAGAAACACTTTTTTGAACATGCATCGCAGTGGTAACTCGAGATCATTGTCACAAACGTGTTACCTTGTATACAAAAGTAGTGCCATGGCAACAATGAGTCAGTAATGAAACCTCAATTTAAGATGAGGAACATAAGAACAGAAACCAGGCTGTGAAAGCGTATCATTGAAAGTGGTTTGTGCTACATTGTGCTGATACGGGAATTTTCCCCTGGAGTCAGTCACCGTGCTCTTCTGCCAGGAAAAAATAACCACGCAACCAGGCTCACCAGAACTCGGCATAGACGTTTTCATTAACTATACTCTTGCACTTTGATTTCATGCAAAACTGCATCATAATCTAACAAAATGCATATGAGAAGGTGAAATTCTGCTTTTAATTTGGATACATTATGACGTTTCTTAGTGTAGACAGGTATGTATCTGAGTTTTAATTGTGGCCTGCACATTTTTTTCCCCTCTGCAGATGTACAGAAGGAATTTTTGGCATTCCAGTGCAGGGGTTAAAGGTCAGAGTGCCAAAGGGAGGAATGTGAATGCTGTTGTCAATCACTGGGAACCACAACAAAGGTTCATCAGTACAGCATCTGATGATTTGAACTTCTAACATCCCTTTCAGAAGTTTTAAAGTCAACCAGCGCCTCTCAACATGTTGGTTGAGAAAGTAAATGGATGATTTTCATGCAAGGCATTGCAGAAATCAGAAGGGAGAGCGAAAACAAGACAGCCCCTGCATTTTTGGACATGAGACCCCATACATAACTCTGCAGGCTCAGATTACCATTGGGGGAGGTGGAGCATAGACACTGGTTTCATCCAGAGCTCCACTACAATGCTCAGAAATGTCACGCAAAAGACTATTCTTTCATCGTTTGTGTTTGATGCGGAAGGCTGAAGCTGGAACTGTGTTATTCTCCTGGTGGATTTGGCAGTGTTTATTTCAGGACAAATGTGTAAATCACAGCAAAGGATTTTTTTTTCATATGTGCGTGCTATATTTAAGTGCTTAGTTACTGTACTGACAATTTAGTACAATTGTTTTCTAAAGTATTATATAAGGATTACACAATAAATCCACTTTGTAGGCCGTGTCATAATTCAGACACGTCATGGAGTGAAGTCACAGCAAAATATTTCATAGTAATTTTTTTTTATGCTTAAGCTAAATAAACATTAGTGTCCAAAAGCCTGAGACCAGAAATAATGGAAATGTTTCTTTTTTGCATCACAGATTATTTTATGAGAGTATCTTTGTATTCAAGAACTTCTGACAGTTTGTGTTCATCTGTTTTTCCCATTTGCTCTTTTTACACTGACTATCACTTTATATAGACTAATACAATCAGATACAACAATAATTTCTCAAATATTTATTAAAATAGCCTATATACTGATCAATTTAACATTCACTTAAATGGTATGAGATGACTAGATGCTTAGTTGATGGATGTTGAGGAAAGCTGGAAATATAGATATTTTATTGTAAACATACTTTTCCCCCCGCTTATTTCAGTTATGTCATAAAACTAGTGAGCTAAGCCAATAGTAGTACTGACAGTGTCGTGTAAACAAACCGATTCAGCTGAGTGAGTCATTTACGCTGGAACCGCTCCGATTGATTCAAACTGAAACTCGATTCACTAGCAAAAAACAGATAAAAAGAGCCTTTCATTATGATTTTAAAAAGCATAGTGATGGGTGAAATGGAGCTTTTCGAAATTTCCAACCAGTTAAACCATTGCGTTGCGAAATGAATCACTGTTTTGAAGCACTCCAATCGGATCGCGTATTGCGAATTATATGATTCAGATCGAGACTTCGGCGCACATATCACGAATCATTTGATTTACATCGGGACTACGGAGTGCATTTTGTGAATCATTTGACTCAGATCGAAACTTCAAAATGAGTTTGTGAATCTTTTGATTCATATCGGAACTTAGGAGCTGGTTCACGAATCATTTCATGAAAAGATAATACACGCTATCCCAATCAGAAATGATGGTATGAAATGACGCAAATCATTTGATTCAGATCGGAACTTCGGGAACGCGTATCAAGAATAATTGAATTCACAATCATTTGATTCAGATCGGAACTTCGAGGAGCGTATCAAGAATAATTGAATTCACAATCATTTGATTCAGATCGGAACTTCGAGGCGCATATAAAAAATTATTTAATTCACAATGATTTAATTTAGATCGGAACTTCGGAGCTTGTATTGTGAATCATTTGGTTTAGATCGGAACTTGGGAGCGGGTTCGCAAATCTTTTCATTCAGATCAGAACTTCAGAGCACGTATCACAAATAATTTGATTTAGATTGGGACTTTGGAGTGCAGATTGTTTGCGAATTATTCGATTTAAATCAGAACTTTGGGGCGAGTCTGCGAATCTTTTGATTTAGATAGGAACTTCGGAGTGGGTTTGTGAATCATTTGATTCAGATTGGAACTTCGGAGCAGGTTTGTGACTCTTGATTCAGTTCGGCACTTCGAAGCACATATCGCAAGTCCATTAAGGCAGTGCAGTTAAAATAATAAAAAAATAAAATAATAAATAAAGAAAGTATACACAGATTCAAATCCCAAGAAAATTAACCATGGTTATATTATAGTAAAAGTGCAGTAACCATGTTTTTTGGCTGAATTTTCCTTTGAAGAATATGCTAACATAAAAAAGCTCTCTTTATGAATTTTGAGTATGTTAGTTACCATAGCTATAAATACTTTAGATGACATGAAAGTGGTCAAAGGTCTATCATAAATGCAAAAATTTTGGTGTGGTTTTATTAATTTTACACCATGACATGTATTTATTTAGTTATTTATTAAATTAATTATTAATTTATTCAAAACCCTAAGATGTTTTTTATTTTCTAGTTTAAATTGGATTTTGCATACCAACATTTCATTGCGATCTCAGAAGGGTAAATTATAAAAACAATGAATCATAAAAATGGTATTTTATTTCATATAAAGTTGTTTGACAGCCTATCATGTTTTTACGTTTCACAAAACAAAATATTTGATTATGTTTACATTTTTACATCCCCTTGATTCTCAATATTGTGTGTTGCCATGCAGTGACTGTTTGTATTCTTTGTGATAGTCTTGAGACTGTAATTTCCTTGGTTTCCTGGTATGGTCAGCATGTGGAGCTTTTTTCTTCCTTTTCGTGGCTTTATGATGTTGAGATACAGCATTGCCACTAAAGAGACTCAAAAGACTGCAAACCATCACTGATGCTAAAGATGCAACAGGATTTTAAGAACAAATGGTAATGTGTGTTAAGTTATTATTTTGTCTTATGGAATATGCTTAACATCTGTTAGGCAGCTTCTTTTGTGCATTGCTAAATCAAATTTGTGTAAAATTATGAGCACCTAAGTTCATAAAATCATATAGCATGTTAATTTATTATATTGCTGCCTATATAGATGTTCAGTTATTATATAGCAGCCTTTTTATGTGTTAAATTGTTATATTGCTGCAGTAGAGTCTGAGTCCTCATTACTGCCGGTGCTGTTGTCTGCAGCACACTCTCATTTACAGGCATGCAGCATATCAGGCATTTCATAGGTGAAATAACACGGACCTCAGAAGAATCTGTGGTTCTCACACTCACCTTTGATGTGTGTACCATCTGTCTACAATATGCTGTGTACATTTTGTGATTCACTAGGTTAAACATGTTTGTTTTTCGCTGGTTTAAAGCGGCAATAACCATAAAACCACAAGAATTCTTGTGTGCCATTAGCAATTTATATTATGTTATGGTATACATGTATTGTAAGGTAAGATAACCTCCCTTGCGAAACAAAAATATATGGGAATATGCGGGAAAATATAATGCAATATATTAATGTATTTTCATATATGGGAAACTAGTGCTTGTATTTTTCAATATACCTAAGAATTTTTTTGTTTGTTTTTTTTTTTGGATTTTCAGATGTCTTAAGTCATGGCAACATGATGAGTTGAAAGTGACATTTGACTTTTTAACTTAATCAAGTGAGTGCTTTATGTAATATATATAAGTACAAATACATTAATGTATATCACAATACATTACACATATAAGTTCCTATGTAAATGTGAATATGAACAGTACATATATGTTCAAATTTATTTATATGCACGAAGTACCATATTTGATCACATGTAGATCTATATATTATGAAGGATATTACTGAATATAAAATTACATGCATTACAATATACAAGTAAATATATTATTTATTATTATTATTATTGTTGTTATTATATAATTAAATATGTGAAAAGTGGCAAATCCTTATGTTATGATATTAACACAATATATTATCAATATCATTTAATATATTGATCATTAATATATAGGGAAATATATTTTCTGTGTGTAAGGTTAAACCCTTATGTTAAAAATATATGAATTAATAAAGCAGCATGTTTGTATTTTATTTATGTTTAAAAATATAAATTCTTTAGCACAATAGTTATTTTGTAACTTTGTACTATGCAGTCATATACAGATAAAATAATTCAGTAACGGTTGATTGTATTTGCCTATTTCTGTTCATTTGTCCTAATGTAGTTCTAAAATCTATAATTAACTGTGAAAATGTTGTTTACTGAAAATAATTGTAAATTGTAAATATTAATAATTGTAAAAAAATGTAATGTGTAAATATCAAATGTGTGTTAGTAAATCTTGTTATACACTCCAAAAAAAAAAAAAAAAAGGTACAAGCACTGGGGTGGTACTAAGGTAAAAGAGGTAAAAGTACATCCTTCTACCTTATTTATTTCAAAATGGTACATCGTTTTTTGAAAGTACATAGTAGTACATCTTTCTACCTTATTTACCTCAAAATGGTACATATTAGTTCTTTGAAAGTACATAGTAGTACCTAAAGTGTACATATTAGTACCTTTCAAAAAGGTCCCACTCGAGTACAGCTTTGTACCTCTTTTCTGAGAATGTATATACAAGAAAATCATTCTCTAAACTGCTGGTTTATTTCTCAATCATCTCAATGATCAGGCTTTTGTTATGAGACCTACTGTTAATGTACACATTGTTCTGTTGGTAAAAGCCCACTTGTCATTCCTGTATTAACTTGTGCATGAGTTTTGAAACTCACCCGTGGAAGACTGCGCTGTCGAAACGCTTCACAACTATGAGAGGAATGTAATGATCGTAGGTTGCCTATTGCGTCTAAAAACAAGACAAAATGGTATACAGTGAAGTTAACATAAACAGTGCTGCCATGGGGCCGAAGAAATGTGGATCATTTCTGCCTGTCAATAATTATAGCGCTCATTATATAAAACGAACAAAAGCATATGTCACTGTGGGACTGAATGTCTCACTGTGTGACAGAGAAATGCATGTTGTTAAAAGTTTATAGTCTTATACAGTCTTACTGTGGATCTCATTATAATGTATCCTGCTTCTAAGAGCATCTATTTGTAGTTTAGTTGAAATATTAGAAGGAAATGAAACTGTAGATCAATAGATATGTGAAAAAAATTCTAGCTGGAGCAGCTTTGAAGCACTTTTGCAGCTTGTGTATTTTTGGCCGTGTGGCTAGAGGTGTGAATGTATGAAGGGAAACAAGCCGCATATACCTACATATACATACGTGGCCAGAATCGTTGGTACGCTTGGTAAATATGATCAAAGAAGGCTGTGAAAATAAATCTGCATTGTTAATCCTTTTGATCTTTTATTTAAAAAATTCACAAAAATCTAACCTTTCATTGGAGAATAAGAATTTAAAATGGGGGGAAATGTCATTATGAAATAAATGTTTTTCTGTAATACACATTGGACACAATTAACGGTACCCTTTTATTCAATACTTTTTGAAACCTCAATTTGCCAGTTTAACAGCTCTAAATTTTCTCCTATAATGCCTGATGAGGTTAGAGAACA